>NC_068981.1:120239789-120249292 GCF_001194135.2 Octopus bimaculoides | reverse complement strand
ACCACCACCACCACCACCACCACCAATCTGCTTGATATAGGTCATGGCTTGTCATCCCCTGCTAGCTTTTCCATGTGTAGGCTCCCTCAAAAGGACTTCACTAACAATTTCATCTTTAGCTCTCCAACAATGCCCTGTAAATCTGACTCTAAAGTCTTTGATAATGTCTGATACTAGACGGAAATTTCCATACAATTGCTCGTAAACTGCAATCCTTCTGACCTGCCAAATGTGACAAACCATAGAATTTGTGACTGAGGGACACGGGGACCTGTGCAAGCAGTGCAACAGGATGATGATGATATGTATATATATTTCTACACACACACACACACACACACACATACCTGTATTAAAAGCAAATAATTAAATGAACCTTCTGTTGGTTAAGATAAAATATTCCACTTGTTTGATCAATTGAACCACCTCATTGTGTTTGCATGTAAGTGGTTGAATATTCCACAGACATGTGTACTCTTACTGTAGTCCTAAGTAGAAATAGCATGACATAAAGTGAAAAATTTGGCCCTTTAATTTACATACAGAGTCTATTCCACAAGCTTTTGAGTGCAGTTTTCATCCTCCCTTCCATCTTCACACACACACACACACACACACACACACACACACACATGAGGGTATGCTAAAAAGTTCTTGGCTATAGGGGTATTGCAAGAGGCCTGGTTAGAGGTCCAACCTTCTGAGTTCTTTTACAGGGCTTAGGAAAACTGAAGGACTGCTGCAATAAGTATGTGAATCTGAGAGGGGAATATGTTTAATAAAATCATAATTAACTTATCCTCTTGTTTTTACTTTTAAGCAAAGTCAAATACTTTTCAGCACCCCTGTGTATACATTTACACACATACATAAGAAGGATTGAGAAGTGACTTGAAGGACTATTTCTACAAGAGCCCTTCTGTAGAAAATTGCACTGTCAATCTATAGCCACTACATTACAATGGCTGCTAATTTTAACAAACAAGCTGGTCAACAACACAATGGCTACTACAGTATCCAAGGATATGGGTATGATATGAGAAATGAGAAAGGTGTATGTCCTTTGGAATTCCGTGATGCAACTGATGTAACAATTTGTAACAATTTGCAACAGATTTCATTTTCACCAGGAAATACCAAAAGCTTAATATTTATTGAGGCTGATTTTCTATGGCCGCATGCCTTGTCTGTTGTCAACCTTTACCTGTTTCCAAGCAAAGTAATATTACCCCATGGCCAGCTGTATTTTTACAGAATATCGGAAATGAATGACATACATTTACAATAAACATGCAATATCAAGAGAAGGAGACATAAACGTACACAAACTCCCACGTGCAAACATATCATCATCATTACTTATTGTCCACTTTTCCATGCTTGCATGGGTTGGACAGAATTTGTTGAGGCAGATTTTCTATAGCTGAATGCCCCTCTTGTCACCAACCCTCTCACCTGTTTCTAAGCAAGATAGTATTCGCCCCATGGCTAAACATATTTTCATGGGAAAAAAAAATGAGCACTGCTGATTTTCAAGATAAAGGTACACACACACACACACACACATGCATGCACACACACACGACACAGCGACACTTCTTTCAATTTCTGTCTACTAAATCCACTAACAAGGTTTTGCTAAACTCAGGACTATTACAGAAGACACTCGCAAGAAAGTGTAACAACAGTTGCTTCTGATAGGGTGTCATGGAGGAGGGGGTGCAGGACTTTACTCCAATGACCCACCCAGGAATAATGGGTAGAGAAATGGACGGATATATGTATGTGTGTATGTATGTATAATATATACATATATAGTCATAAATGACAAAAAATAGTTTGAAATAATTTTACTTAACAATAATAAAATCCTAACATCAGGAAAAACTGTTTCGTAACTTAAATTCTGCTTTATTTTGAAGGTTTTTTGCATTAATGCAGTCATTTAAATAATTTATTTATTATCAAATATAATAACATAAATTATTTACATGTTTTTAAGTTACAAAACAATTTGTTGTGATATTAGAATTTTCTTATTGTTAAATAAAATTTCATCAAACTATTTCTCTGTCATTTGTGACTTTATAGACTCCTTATCATTTTCTCTTGTACTGTACTATATATTCTATATGTTTTGTAGAATGATACATTAAGGAGCTTTTTTTACGCGCACTGACAGATTAATTGAATACTGTGACTTATATATGTGTGTGTGTGTATAAACATATATGTATGTATGTATGTATGTATATGTCGAAAGTGAAATCGTGATGGCACCTGTACCCAGCGTCGCCTGTGCCCAGCGTTGCCTTCCTGGCACGTGTAAAGATATTCGAGTGAGATTGTTGCCAGTACCGCTGGACTGGCTCCTGTGCAGGTGGCATGTAAAACACACATTTTGAGTGTGGCCGTTGCCAGTACTGCGTGACTGGCCCGCGTGCCGGTGGCATGTAAAAGCACCCACTACACTCTCTGAGTGGTTGGCATTAGGAAGGACATCCAGCTATAGAAACTCTGCCAGATCAGATTGTGACCTGGTGCAGCCATCCGGTTCACCAGTCCTCAGTCAAATCGTCCAACCCATGCTAGCATGGAAAGCAGATGTTAAACGATGATGATGATGATGATATATATATATATATATATATATATATATACCTCTCATTGTTATTCACACCCCTCCTGCACCCTCTTTCTTCTATCCACCATGTGTCCAGACTGCATCATCCACTCCACTCCATTCTAACCCCTTCATCTACATAAAGGACTGCACTGGAATGCTCTCACTTTCCTTCTACTTAAAACAATCGAGCTTCACCCATCTGTACTACGAATCAGCACCTTCACTCCTGGATTGATTCTATTGCTAACCATCACCTATTTTTAACTATATGTAGTACCAAAAGGTTACCAGACTAGTAATGTTTAATAAAAAATAACTTATTTACTTAAGTTTTAACATCATCTCCTTTGAAATAGTCACTTTGTCCCAGAGTTCCTGCCGCTTTTGGAATCTGGCCTGGAAGTTGTTTTCCATAAGTGAGTCAAGTACCTTCTCTGATTTGCTCTGGATCCCAACAAGTGTTAAAACAGCAACCTCTGAGCTGCCTTTTCATCTTTGGAAAAAGATGGAAGTCTGCAGGTGCTAAATCTGGCGAATAGGGTGGGTGCAGAAGCAATACAATGTTGTTTTTGGCGAGAAACTCATGTGTGAGGAGAGCTCAGTAATAGGGTGCAATGTCATCATGAAGAATCCAATTGTGCTCCACAGGTCCGGTTACTTTTGCTGAATGTCCTCCCTCAAATACTTCAAAACGTCACAGTAGAACTTGAGTGACGGTCTGGCTCTGCAGGACAAATTCTCAATGCACAATACTACATTTCCAGGGGTGACGCTCACGGCAGATCTTCCAGATCACTCATCATGTTCCAGGGATGTTCTTCTGTTTTGGAAGTACCCATGCCACTTGAAACATTGCATACAATCCAATTGCTTTGTCACCATAAGCTTGCTGAAGCATGCTCAATGTCTCTGTAGCAGACTTCCCAAGTTTAACACAAAATTTCACAGTGGCTCTTCTTCCGGCTTTCTGTCCATGACAAAAATTGCAGACTACAGCATACATGTGATCACAAAAACACAAATTTCACAACTTACAAAGTAAACACAGCGATGCCACTCAGCACACTGCCTCATGAAGGTCACTGCTAGCTCTCAGTGTGCATGCAACTGTGTGCTGCCATCAGATGGTGTGATATAGAATTAGTCTGAAAACTTTGATACCACCTCATACCTCATTACCCATATTTACAACTCTAGAATGCCCTTCCAACCTTTCTTTCTCTCACTACATTGTCTCACTGCCGCTTTCTTTCATTATCTCTCGTCAATCTACATACAAGCTTTGCATTCATATTCATGAGAGAAAATTTAATTTTGTTTTAAACAGGACAAATATAAACAATAATGACATCTCACTTACTTTTTCAAGAAAGATTCAACAACTGTCTTGTTTGGACTTTGCATGTCATAGAATGGATACATTTCCCATTTGCTAAGGGTTTGGTTATTAAGGGTCAAATTTTTCAAGATTCCCTATAAAAAAGAATTTGAGTTCCATTAAACATTCTGTAACATTATTGTCATTGCCACCATCACCAACAACAACACTAACATCAATCACCACCAACATCATCATCACCAATCATCACTGTTCTTTTAGCACATATTTTTTCAAGACTGGAAACAAACTATTTAGAACATCTTTTCCCTGCATCCAGTGGATATATACATTAGTCATTCATTTAGTTTTTAAATAAAGAAGTAAAATCAATCAATGAGAGGTTTATTAAGAGAGAGATGCAATATTGACATCATCGAAACCTTGTAGTTATTTATGAGCTAAACATAAAGAAATTAAATTATGTATTGAAAAGAATGATGTTAATATATTCGAAAACAAGATTTCAATACTGAAGTATTTTCAAGGAAAAGTATTGCTATAAAAATCAATTTTGTATGCAATAGTAATAGCGTTTTTTTATTCAGTACAAATTTTTGTCTTTTGTTTTGTTTTTTTCACAACACCACTAAGCTTCAAATATCCTTCTGATTTTTTTGTTTTTCCCTTGTCAAATGAAAAGAATAATATTTGGATCTACTAAGTTTGTATTGTCTCTTAACCCTTTGACTGTGAAATTAAATTTCATGGTTACTCCAGTAATGATGTTCAATATCTACTTAAAAATAGATTTGGTATTTTCTGCAAGTCAATAAACTTGACATATCTCAACAAAAAATAAAAATAGTTTCAAACATGACATTCCCCAACAAAAGATAGATTGATATATAAAACTGCTTTCTGCAGTTAATGGTAATGAAGTTTTGAGTGGATTTACTTCTTCAGTTCTTTCATATATATAAAGTTTGTTGTTGCAGATTAATTAACCACTGGTTAATTAATCTTCAAGTTTAACCCTTCTGTTATCATATTTCTGTGGAAATACATTACTTCTGCATTGGTTGATTTTTAAAATAATTTAGTAAAATACTTTTTGTCGTTATTAACCCTTCATCAAATATATTACTTATTTATCCACGTTGCTTTGAATTAGTCACACATTATCTTGTAGCTTCAAGATTTCAATGGTATGCTTGTATATTTTTAGTATGACATTGTAAGGTAGGTTTGAAACATTGGATCTGGTCAGATTTAACATAAAACAAGTAGAATAATTGGGCTGAATATGGCTGGATTAAATGCTAAAGGGTTAAGCTGGTAACTGGAACAAATTAACATGAAAATTTAGTTCACTTTGAAACAGTGAGTTTGTGTCATAGAACCAGGATGATCTCAAATGGACTAGTATCAAAAGGGTTAAAGTGAGCGAAAATAAATTATTTTCTTTTCGTATTTTTTAACTTCAAGATTTTGTGATTTCACTACAATGCCATTTGAAGAAGAAATTAAAGAAAGTTAAAATTGGATCTATATTTGTTATAACCTTATTATATAAATGTTTCTTATTTGTATTAAAGAATATCATGGAAAAGAAATAAAGACAGAAAGAGATAAACTGAAAGAGAAATCACCTTGAGGTTATTATTAATGGTGTTGCCAAATGTTATATGAGCTTGATTTTCTACAAGAATATTCAAAAAGTCACCAGCTTTTCCTGTGATGTTCATCACATATGTCCACTGCCATTCTAAAATACCCATGAACTCCTGTTGAGAAAAGAAAATTAATTCACTTGACAATCATATTCCTGTATATGAGTGTTAGAGAAGACAATATTTAATATCTTTTAGTTTAATGTCAGCACCACTCAAACTGTGGAGTCAGACCTGCATGACTTCAAAATCTGAATGGTGTTGATGATCCTGAAACAGACTTAAGATCAAATACTAGTCAGTCAGTCCAATAGCTGGAGGCCTCGTGTCAGTGAGTGAGGCTGGTGAGACTGTAAAGTCATCAAGAGAAAGGCCCACAAAACTGTACATTCTCTCTTGATGACCCCTGAAATCTACTAGTACCCCAATATGCAGAACTTTTGATTGACAACTTTTGCACAAACAAGCCATTACCAAGTCTCCTTCTCTCTCTTTCTTCTCCACACACACTCTCATACATACAGGTGGGTGATGTCACAGAGGGACAGGAAGGGGCAGGAAATGATGTCACATCAAGAAGCAGCAAGTTGAAGATGGCCTCTTTCTTACTGGGTTTGTGGCATGGTCAAGTTGTGTGCTGGAGCATTCGTAGAGTAGTAGCCCTTTCTGCCATGTGGTTAGGAGAGCTTACATATACAACTCTGAGGTCTCGTGGTTTCTTGTGATCCAACGCTTGGAGGGATTATTGTCAATTGTAAATTAAGGTATGAGTAACTTTATTTTGCACCTTACAACAACAAGCTATTACCAGTTGTGAAGACACATCCAAGAGTTGTTTTTTTTGTTTACCTTCTTCAAATTTTTGTTCTCCTTGTTTTCGTGCTCCTGCCTTTCTAACCACTGACATGCGATGGCTACAAAAATCAGAATCAGCAGCAATGTGTTGAGACTGCTTCTTGGAGAAGGCAATGTGGTGGCCTGGATGAAAAAGTAAGACTCATGGCCAAGCTGCAGGGTATAGAACATGTGGCTAGCCTTATGCCACTGTACTTAGGAGGCACTGCACTGAATCTCTACTTAAAAATGGACAATTATGAAACAGAATAGAAATGACATCATGTCAAGAAGCAGCAGGTTGAATCTGGCTTCTTTCTTATGGGGTCTGCAGAGTGGGTCAAGTTGTGTGCTGGGAGTGGTCATAGAGTAGTAGTCCTTTCTGGTACGTGGTTAAGAGAGCTTACATGTGGTTACAACTGGGAGGTCTTGCTGGTTTCTCATGATCTGATACTTGGAGGGATTGTTACTGATTGCAACTCAAGGTAAGAGCAACTTTATTTCATGCCTTTTAACAACAAGTACATAAACTTTATAGACATAAAGAAGAAGAAAAAAATGAAAATATTTTACTCAAAGAAACTCTTGAATGTTTCTAAAGTGTTCTCACCTGATTCACAGAAACATATGCTCTATCCCTTACATCAAGACCTATCAAAGGCTTCTGATACACTGAAGATTCAAGCTGGTGTCTGTATAATGTGAACCCGTAATACTGCAAATATAACATTTATATCATTAAATACAATAGTTCTATAAGTGCAATATTTATACAAATATCTTATTCTTATACATGAATGTTGTTGACAGTAACTTTGAAGTTTCAGCCAGCTAAGCCATTGTCAGATTGGCCAAAAAAGTCACAGAGAACAACATTCTTGTATAAGGAAAAGTATAGAGTAACCCATCAGATTGATGTAAAATTGTTTTTATTATAAGTGAGCTTGAAAACAAATATTAATATAATATTTATACAAATATTTATATACAGGATGAGTCAAAAGTAGTGCCCAGTTTCTGGGAAGTCATATATATCAACCTTTAAACAGGGTTTGAGTGCTACTTTTGACTCACTCTGTATGTGTATATATACACACACACACACATATATAAATATGCATATATATATATATCATCATCATCATCATCATCATTTAACCTCCGCTTTCCATGCTAGCATGGGTTGGACGATTTGACTGAGGACTGGTGAAACCAGATGGCTACACCAGGCTCCAATCTGATTTAGCAGAGTTTCTACAGCTGGATGCCCTTCCTAACGCCAACCACTCTGAGAGTGTAGTGGGTGCTTTTACGTGCCACCGGCACGAAGGCCAGTCAGGCGGTACTGGCAACGGCCACACTCAAAATGGTGTATTTTATGTACCACCCGCACAAGAGCCAGTCCAGGGGCACTGGCAATGATCTCGCTCGAAAGTCCTTACATATGCCACGGACACAAGTGCCAGAAAGGCGATGCTGGGTACAGGTGCCATCACGATTTCGCTTTCGCTTGCCCCAATAAGTCTTCGCAAGCTGAGTTTCGTGTCCAATGAAGGAGACGACGTTGGCATGGGTGCCAGTCATCGAATTTAGTTCGATATATATATATATATATATATATATATATATATATATATATATATATATATATATATATATATAAATTAACAAATATATGAGTTGTTTCCTTATACATTCCACCCCACCCTCATCATTTCTCTGTCACCTGGGAGCAGAATAGGCACATACTACATCCCCCCAGCTTTCTCAGTTACCTCTTTTCCCCACTCCAAACCACTTCCATTTCCCATTATCTTGCCCATGCCTATTATCTCCACCAATCACCTACTTTCCCCTGTGCTGTTCTCCATTATTAACACCTCACTTATCTGCTATCACCCTCAGTGCCCTCACATATCTATTGCAACCCCTGCCTCTCAGCCTCTCCTAGGTTTCTCTCCATCATTCGCCATAATCATTTTTATCCTGCTGACTCATCCAGTCCAAACCTCTGTATCACTTCACCTATTCTCACCATCTCCAAAGTACCTCAAAGGTATGTCCCAATTCGTCTTCACCATCATTTCTCTCATTATCACTCTCCTTATCTTATTCTCCAACTCTCCTTTTCTCTCCTACAGTGGTATCCATGTATCTACAGCAAGACATCTATCTCTGTCTCTCTATATCTTTAATCTCTCAACTGGCACCACTACTACCACCTCCCAGTTAAAGGAGTTTTACCATTTTTTTGCCTTGTAAGGTACTTGTTGACACTGTTAATGATGGTGCCATGTAAGAAGACCTGGTGCTTGTGTCACATAAAAAGTACAAATGCTGGTGCCATGTACGAAGCACTGGTATTGGTTCCACATAAAAAGCACCCAGTACACTCTATAAAATGGTTGGCATTAGGAAGGGTATCCAGTATAGAACCATGCCAAAGCAGACCAGAGTCTGGTGCCAGTGGTGTATAACCAGCCCACTTCATTCATTGAACAATAAACTTTGCTTGCGTAGACCTGTTGAGGCAAGTGAAATCAAAATTGCTGACGTGGCCGATGACAGTACCGCCTGATTGGCACTTGTGCCAGTTGAATGTTAAAAGCACCATCCGAGCGTGATTGTTGCAAGGGCCGCTGACTGGCTCTCATGCCAGTGGTACATAAAATACACCATTCAAGTGTGATCATTGCCAGTGTCGCCTTACTGGCACATGAAAAACAACACTCGATTGTGGTCATTGCCAGTGCCACTGGACTGGCTCCCATGCAGGTGGCACGTAAAAAACACCTTTTGAGCATGGTCATTGCCAGTACCTCCTGACTGGCCCTCATGCCGATGGCACATAAAAGTACCCACTACACTCTTGGAGTGGTTGGCGTTAAGAAGGGCATCCAGCTGTAGAAACTTTGCCAGATCAGATTGTAGCCTGGTGTAGCCGTCCAACCCATGCCAGCATGCAAAGCAGATGTTAAACGGTGATGATGATGATGATATACACATACATGCATATATATATATATATATACACACATACACACACACACAC
>NC_068981.1:120233863-120239779 GCF_001194135.2 Octopus bimaculoides | reverse complement strand
CACACACACACACACACACACACACACACACACACACACACATTGCTTCCCTGGCACATAGATTCAGCTTCAGTTCTCCATCAAAAGTAATACCATAAATGGTATTGAAACACAAACATTGATTTTTTTTTTCTTTTACATTAGAAAATAGCCACAAATTTGTAGGTGAATGGTTGAGCTGATACAAGTGAAAAATTCACCATATGAAAGATATTTATTTTATCAACCTACATGGAATGAAAAACAAAACTTAACCCTTTCGTTACCAACCCAGCTGAAACCTGCTCTGGCTCTGAGTAGAAATGTCTTGTTTTCATAAGTTTTGAATTAAAATCTTCCACCAAACCTTAGTCACAATTTATGTTCCTAACACTAGCTGAATTATAACTAAGTTATTTTACTAAATTCTTTGTTATATTTAAAGTAATTGAAAGAAACACAGAGTATCTCAAAATAAATACAGCAATGAAAGGGTTAATTCCAGTAGAGATTGAATTCAAAATTTAGAAATATGAGTCTAAAAATTATAGTTCTTCAATTTTTGCCAGCTTTACTTGAAACAAATGTGATTAGAAATAACGAGAAAAAGAAGTTAAAAAATTATTAAACTATACCAGTTTAACATCTTCCATAGCGACAGTATATTCGGTTAGGATTGGTCCCTTTGGCATGAGGTATGACAGAAGGTTTAAAATGGAGGCTCCCTGGAAAATAAAGAATTAAGACAATTTATTATTGAAAAAATAGTTCTATTCTCTTCTTTTTTCTTTTACTTGTTTCAGTCATTTGACTGCAGCCATGCTGGAGCACTACCTTGAATGGTGTTAGTTGAACAAATCGACCCCAGGACTAATTTCTTTTAAGCCTAGTATTTATTGTATCAGTCTCTCTTGCTGAACTGCAGCGATGGGGGGGGGGGACAAGAACAGACACACACATATATATATACACGACAAGCTTCTTTCAGTCTTCATCTACCAAATCAACTCACAAGACTATAGTAGAAGACACTTTCCCAAGGTGTCACACAGGGGGACTGATCCCAGAACCATGTGGTTGGGAAGCAAGCTTCTTACCACACAGCTATGCTATATATCATGGACATGGACTCTCCCATCATTAGACAATGTATGAGGGTTCTGCAATTTCTTGAACAACCACACTGCTCTGTTTACAGAGATCAAATGTTAGTGTTCACATAAGCTCACTCTCTCCACCAAATTGTTATAACTTGTACAGGTGCACAATGTGCCACTTCAGATGACAATGTGAAATGATGTGTTTTGCTCAAGAACACAACACAATACCCATTCTGGGAATTGAAACTACGATCTCACAATCATGAGTGCAACACCCTAACCACTAAGCCAAGTGCCTTCACACACACACACATATCATCAACAACATTTAATGTCTGTTTTCCATGCTGAAATGGGTTGGATGATAATATAGATATAAATAGATATTTATTATATACTAGCTTATATAGGCACAGGAGTGGCTGTGTGGTAAGTAGCTTGCTTACCAACCACATGGTTCCAGGTTCATTCCCACTGTGTGGCACATTGGGCAAGTGTCTTCTACTATAGCCTCGGGCCGACGAAAGCCTTGTGAGTGAATTTGGTAGACGGAAACTGAAAGAAGCCCGTCGTATATATGTATATATGTATGTGTGTGTGTGTGTATGTCTGTGTGTCTGTGTTTGTCCCCCAAACATCGCTTGACAACTGATGCTGGTGTGTTTATGTCCCCGTAACTTAGCGGTTTGGCAAAAGAGACTGATAGAATAAGTACTAGGCTTCCAAAGAATAAGTCGTGGGTCGATTTGCTCGACTAAAGGTGGTCCTCCAGCATGGTCACAGTCAAATGACTGAAACAAGTAAAGAGTAAACAAAATCAAAAAGAGTAGCTTAAAAGCTACACTCCATGTGGATTTTTAAGCTAGCTCCTGTGGTGGGCTAATTGGGACTGTGGCCCAAAACTAAAGAGAGCTAAATAGCATGATCATAATACATTTGATCAAACCCGGTGGTGTTTGATCTGAGGTTGGACAAATGAGAATTAATTCTGTAATGCAATTATTCTCTTGTTTCAGTCCCAGTTGAACTCCAACACTTGGCCAGTTTGTCCCAAAGTTCTGATTTCGACATAGAATTAACGAAGTAAATGTCATTTATCTCCCCCTTGATTTTTGACACACACCAACCAAGATGGCTAAGCGTTACCTGCTAGAAATAGCAACCCAAATGCTTTTAAATCAGATCTCAATGCTGGATGTTCAAGAACCAAACAAATCGCAGATTTTCAATCCTGGGTTCATCCTGATTCCAAAAAGGTATAATATGTCTATGTAGAGCAAATGCAGACTGCGATACAGGGGTCCCACATGGACAGATAGAAATTTAGTTTTATTATTATATTTTTATATTCTTTATTCTTTTCTGTGTTTCAGTCATTTGATTGCAGCCATGCTGGAGCACCACCTTTAGTCGGACAAATCGACCACAAGACTTATTCTTTGTAAACCTAGTAGTTATTCTATTGGTCTCTTTTGCTAGACCACTAGGTTATGGGGAAGTAAACACACCAACATCAGTTGTCAAGCAATGGTGGTGCTGGAACAAACACAGACACACAAATATATAAACCTATGATGGGCTTCTTTCAGTTTCCGTCTACTAAATCCACTCACAAGGCTTTGGTTGGTTTGAGGCTATAGCAGAAGACACTTGCCCAATGTGCCACGCAGTGAGACTGAACCCAGAACCATATGGTTGGGAAGCAAGCTTCTTACCACACAGCTATGCCTGTGCCTAAATATATATATATATATATATATATATATATATATATACACCCAAGTAAGCACATAAATGTGAAGCAAGGAAAAAATAGTACTCAAATACCGGAGGCAGAATAAAATGCTCTATTATTAAAGCTGCAAAGACATCACAAAAAATTGCTACTCAGAGTTTCAGGCTCCTGTCCTAGATTACAACTGCCCAATGAATAGGAACATGAAACTCTGAGTAGTAGTTTTTTGTGATATTTTTGCAGCTTTAATAATAATATATATATGACAAATGAAAGACGAAAGATGGAATATACAAGAATTTAAGCTACCAGGTGTAAACCATTCATCTTATTATCCAATATAAATATATGTACATACACACACACACACACACACAAATGTTTTTTTTTTATTAAAATTAATTCTTTCAGTAAATTAAGATAGTCTAATTCTAAAAATAGTAAAAAAAAATTAAATAAACTTACCTTTTGAAGAAATAGTTTGCCATAGTTTGCTTTAGGTGTTGAAGGTGGAACAGCTTTCTCTACAGGAAAATACTTGAAATAAAACAGAATAACTTAGTATATGATTTCAATGGGGAATGTGACAGTAATTATATTTTCTAAGGAAACAAAACAGAAATAATCCAGTAAGTTGTATATGACTATTTAAAATACTCAGATGCTTCCTAATACATTAGTTTATTATTTTCATATGCATTTGTTTTAACAATATTGTTGTTCTTGATGTCATAGGAATTTATAAACTTTGAGAGAACATGAAAGATGTGGGTTTGTGCTTCAAAGGCAGCCTTTGATTTGTGGTGAGAATATTCAGCCATTACCAGTTGTTGCAATTCACTGGAACGTTGCCCACATGATCAGCAAGTCTGACCAATCACAACTTCACCTGGAAAGCACATTACCCATGTGATCAACAGAAATTGGCCAATCACGACTTCAAGTGGAATAGGCTCTTTTCTTAATCCTTTAGTCAGAGAGAGAAGAGCACTGTTCATGATCCTTGATTTTTTTCATGTTCACTGAGGCAAGAAAAGAGAAAGTTATTCTCAAATTAGAGGCTTGTTTGAATGCCTGCAACAGAGTAGATTTGGCTAATGGCACTGAATGTGCCACCACCACAAGGTCCAGTCCCTGTTGTGGTGTAGTAGCCTAAGTGCCTCAATGATCCTGAGAATTGAACCAGCAGAGTGCAAGCTCCTGGATGGGCCTTCCATGTTGGACATGTCAAAGGATAGAGGCCAGACTAACGTAGACCACCTCTTCCGAAAGTTAAAAATGGGTATGTGTAGAGACAATACTCCTACCAAGAAAAAAGCAGTTACAGAATCGCTGATGACAATTCAAACCAACAAGACTTGGGAAAAGAAGACTTTCTCTCAAGGAAACTACTTCTAAGGATTCCTCCAAACATTTGTTGAAGTTTATTTTCTGTACATTCTTAGTGTTTATTGTACCTGCATATGTCACACCAAGTCTACTTTCTCTATTAACCTTCCCATGATAACGCTGCACCTTGTATGTCTCCATAGCTTGCATTCGGTACACCATACAGAGATTTACCAACACCTTTTCTACTTATCAAGCAAAGCCAGCTCTATGAAGATATTAGTGATTTGTCTGTTTCCCTACTTACTAAGATTTTGGTCTTTGCTAAATTAATTCTAAGGCCCTTTGATTCCAGACTGTGCTTCCACGCCATAAGAACAAGGTCGCCAGCATAGAAGAGCTCCCAAGGGAGCTAGTCTTAAGTTCCTCTGTTATGGCCTGGAGGATTATGGTAAATAAGAGGGGGCTCTTATTGGTTCACACAGGATCATTTTGTAACTGTTTAAGCTTATTTTTTAACTACAATTGATATGACGGATACAGACTCAAAATTCAACTTCATTTCAAATAAGCTCTTTCAGTAAATCAGAATCATGCTCTAAAGTTATCATTGTTTCAATATGTAAGAACTTAATCCTTCAATTGGTTCATTTTCTTCAAATCACGTTATTAACTAGTTATAAGCTTTGTGGTTTTAGTAGCATTGCTTGTTAAGAAACTGATGTTAATGGCATTTCCTCAAGTGACAATGAATTGGAACAGAATTCTAAAAATTGAGGTTGAAAATAAAACATGTTAAGTTGGAAAATCAAGTACTCACTTTGGAAATGACATTTTTGATCTTGAAATACTTAGGAGTGAGATCACCAGCTTCAGTTAAAGGAGCATCATAATCATAACTAGTTGGCACTGCTTGGTAAGGAGGATTATTGGCTCCTGATAATGAAGGAAAATAATAATTTATTTTGACTTGTAAAGGAAGGGCTTAGTTTTATGTTCTTTTTAAATTTTTAATTTGAAAAAATCATTTTTTTTCATAAGTACAAAGGGGTCAGAGAAGTACCCATTGCCAATGAAGATCCTTACAGACTCTACAGACATACAAGCAGGGGGGAAACTGGAAATGATTAATTAGGTTAATGTGTACTAGTATGTTACATATCTACAACTAGAATGCTTTTGAACATGACTGAATAAGACAGGACGGATTATGAGCAGTTAGCAAGAGTTGATAAAAATGGCAACATAGTCACTAGGTTTGTGATAAGTCAGCAGCATGGAATTGTGGGATTGCTGAAGTAGATAATGAAAGCGATCATGTACAAATCAAGTCCATTTTCACTATAAAAGCAGAATTTTTTCAGTAGGATGGAGTTTTGGTCAATTAAGACAATAACAATGGGAAAAATAAATCTTATTTTATCTAGACACAAGTCACTTTTATGGTAGTAGTTATAATTAACTGAATTCACTGATATTAATTTTAATGATAAAGAAGGAAGGAATACAAGACAAAGTTGACACTGGTGAAATTTGATCTCAAAGATGTAAAACTTCAAATACTGGGAAATATACAGATCACTCAGATGAACTATCTATTGAATGCACCGTAACTGCTTCAATATATCACACACTATATTACATGCATATATATATATATATATATATATATATATACATATATATATATACATATATATATATATATACATATATATATATACATATATATATATACATATATATATATACATATATATATATACATATATA
>NC_068981.1:120226259-120233255 GCF_001194135.2 Octopus bimaculoides | reverse complement strand
TATATATATATATACTCATACATATATATATATATACTTGCACACATACATAAATACATACATGCATATATAAACACACTATGTACATTCATAAATATGTACATACATACATGCATGTTTGTGTGTATGTATGTGTGTGTGTGTGTGTGTGTACATGCATGATGCATATGTATATAGCTTAATGGTGTTGAGTGCTGATGTGTTCAAAAAGTGTTGAAAACAAAACCAATTCAAATTCATCTAACTCAATCTTGCTGATTATATTCCATCCATAAAGCGAGAATCTTCCCCTACAAGCCATCAATTTCATCAAAAGATGTAGGACAATCACACAAAACTACCTGCAGATCATTATGCATGCAAAGGAGCTACATCTTAATAAAAATACCTGCTGGATTAATCCTTTAGCATTCAGATTACTCTGCAATATGTAATGCTTATTTATTCATATATTTTTTTCAATTAATCATGTATTATTTTGTAGCTTCAGGATTTCAATGATGTGATTATTTTGAGAATGACATAGTAGGTATAGGTGTAACAGGCCAGATCTGGCTGGTTTGAACATAAAATAGGTAGAATATTTGGGCTTGGTGTGGCTGGTTGATATGCTAACGGTTTAAAGAGCTATGTGATAAATTACATGAGTAGATAGTTTGCAGAATTTTTTGAGAAATTTTTGTTGTTGCAAAAAGACATACAAAACGTAAATATTCGCACTGGAATTTGACTCATTTAATAGGCTTAAATTTAATGAAGTTGGCTTTTATTTATGTTGGACGGTATAATGCTTACTTTTTCTGTATAAATTTACTAAAACCATTAAATGGTTAACTACTTTTTGAAGTCTAACGTACATGCTGGTAATCACAGTCCAGGCCATATTTTACATATTTTACTCGGTTGAGTAAAGTGTCATCCAAGTTGATGTTTATTGGTAATTAAACTTAATTTGCAACACCTGTGCATATTTATCAGCTTTGTTTTTGTTGATAATTCTTAACAACTTTTCCTGTGATCATGGTTTGAGAAGACATACAGCAGTATGCTAGAGAGTGGACATAATCTCTTGTGGACAAGAAAGTAAAATAAAGTTTATTATAAACAAGATTATCCACCATCTTTCCAACAACAACATTGGACACCTTTTTGAATTCCATATGACAAACACTCGCGGACATGCTTCTAAAATCAAAAAGCAACACTGCACCCATGACTTTCAGAAACATTTTTTCATGCTCATAATTGCTGAAGCATGGAATAAACTACCTGCATCATTTGTTAGCTGTCGAGACACTACAACCTTTAAAACATCCATGTTTCCTGAATTCCACCAACAGTACACCTGAAAGCGTTGTTTTTTTAAAATTGTAGTAGTTGTAGTGCACCTGAGCACTGTATCAACAATTTCTTTCATTATATCATATATACATGCTCACAATTTGTAAAATAATATTTTGGTTATTTCAGGTTATGTGGAGACACACAAACACACAGTCTCATACAAGTACATGTGTGTGTGTGCACACAAACACACACAGTCTCATACAGTTACATATACATACAAACACACAATCTCATACAGTTACATGTACACACACAAACACACATAAACATACAGTCTCATACAGTTACATGCACACAAACACACACACAATCAGCATCATATTTTTCATTTATTTTTATTATTGGAATGTTAACATCGAGGGAGGAGGAGGGTATACAGAGAATGACATAGCAGGATATGGCTAAAGCAGACTGCCACTGTCAGTCTCATAAGGGAGGAGATGGAGGGTATACCAAATGAGTAAACTGGACTGACATGTGTCAGTCTCATAAAACCGATTTTATTTACATAGACAACACAAACACTTCATAATTTAATAGCTTTTAATGTGATACCTGTTCAACAGAAATTATTTTTATTTAATGAAAATTTAATAAAATCTAACCATAAGTAAGTGAAATTATGCTAAATACAACTAAACTGAAAGCCTTTTCCCCCTGGCCATATCAGCAATTCTGTAAACTTTTGGATGCTAATTCTACATGAGTAGAAGCTTTTTTTAACAACTTTTATCCTGAAAATCACCTTCGTAAATTACACAGGTGCACAATTTACATGGGTTTTTACAGTAAGTTTGTACAAAGATGGCAAGTTCATATTTTCAAACATAGAGAGAGAGAGGGGGAGTATGTGTTGTTTTCTAATTGCACTAAAGCTGAATACGACACGCCTCAGTCAAGATTGCACTACTTCAATTGTTATAGCCACTCCTTTTCTCAAGTTGCTATAACCCACTAAACTGGAAAAGAATAGAGCTAAAAAGATATATAATACAAATAATATGTGAGTATATGCATATATAAGTACATGTATGTACATACCTACATCTACATGTATATATAGATGCATATCTAGGTACAGGACATCACAAAAAAAAAACGTGGACAAAATGATAAACAAAGTACAGAAAACACACAGGCCACATAGAGAACATTTCCTTCATCAGCTGCCACCATTCTAAAACTAAGCGTTTCAAAGAGTTAGGGCAGGACGCATTGTTAGAATGGCTCTTCCCATGGAAACAAATTAAATTTGTAGTGCGGAGGAATATTGTGGCGAACAGAAAACATGACAGGAAAATGAAACAGTGAAAATAAGCAAGAAGGGCTAATAGAGCCAGACGTGAAAAAATATATATGTATACTGAACGCTGTGATGAGATGAACTGGAAGGGAGAGAGAAGAAGTTCGTGTTGGCTTGGCAGTAGCCAAGATAAGAAAGGAGGCAGAAGCCGGAAGAAAAAAAGGGGAGGAAGTAGAATATAGGTGAGCAACGAGAGACAGAGAGGAAGAGAGAGAGAGATATAGTAGTGAAGGGGAGAGGCAAAGAACAACAGAAGGAAGAACGAGAGGGGGAGAAAGATACAAAGATAGATAGAGTCGCGTCAGAAATATAAAGTTAAAACTTACTATATTACAACAAAAAATGTTCTCTACTGCAATGTGTAATTTTATGCCATTAAAGGCTGATTGAGATAGCTAACATTTGTAATATACATTTGCAATATCTTATAGCATTAAGAAAAAAATTCTGTTTCTGTAACCAAAAAAACCAAATTGCATTTAACCTTTTACCTGTCCAAAGCACTTTCATAAGTTCATTTTAAATGTCGATGCTTGTTTTTAGACATTTAATTAACCTTTGTTTCATATGTTCTGAGAAATATAAAGCTTTCCTTCATAAGTCCAGAGTTATTCTGGTAGGTGGAAAAGACTGGGAATGTGTATAACATATGATACCTGGATGCCCGAGAAATATGTTCTGTGTCACACATGTGATACACAGGATAGGTGCTTCCTAATTAATACACAAGGTTCACAGGGTTAAATGAAGATTTGCAGAGGTATTGAACATTTTTGCTTAGTGTGATACAATAAGGGACTGATTGATACAAAATACAAAAAAGGAAAACATGATATAGAGGTCTAGAACTGAAATTGGTAAAAGAGCAAGAGTAATATGTAGAGAATAGTGGATATATATTATTGGAATTATAAAGGAAATTTAGGAAACTCACCATTCCAAAATCCAAAGTTGGTCCCACCTTCAAACATGTACCTAGAGGAATATATGAATAATGCTTGAAAGAATTCTAATTGTTAGAAAAACAATAAAATCATCTTAATCCGAACTTTCTCATCTTTAATCTTTGTTGATAAGCTTACAGGACAATTCTTATCATTACTACTATAATTATCATCAACAACATTTAACGACCATTTTTCCCAGCTGGCATGGGTTGGATGGCTTGACAGAAACTGGCAAGAACAGGGGTCACATTAGGTTCCATAATCTGTTTTGGCTTGGTTTCCATGGCTGGATGCCCTTCTTAAAGCCAACCACTCTACAAAGTGTACTGGGTTCTGTTTACATGACACAATCACCAGTGCTTTTTACATGGCACCAGCACCCACACCAATGCTTTTTATGTGGCACCTTGATTTTAAGATCCCAATTCTGTAGTGGTAGGCAGTTTTCTTGTAATCATTATTAATATAATGGCAGAATTGTTAAGATGTGAGACAAAATACTTAGTGACATATGTCTAATTTTACGTTCTGAATTCAAATTCTGCCAAGGTAAACTTTGTCTTTCATCCATTTAAGGTTAATGAAATAAGTACATACCAGTTGAGCACCAGGGTTGATTTAATTGACCAACCCCACCCCATAAAATTTCAGGCCTGATGTCTGTAGTAGAAAGCATTATTATAACTATTAAAGCAGTGAGCTTGCTGAATCATTACTGTGCTGAACAAGATGCAAGGCCTGAAATTTAGCAGGAGAGGACTAGTTGATCACATTAACCTTAGTGTTTCACTGGTACATAATTTATTGACTCCAAAAGGATGAAAGGCAACTTGAACTCAGAACATAGCAACAGGTGAAATACTACTAAGCAACTCATCCAGCATGCTAATGATTCTGCCAGCTTGCCACCTTAATAATGGTTTCAAAATTTGCCACAAGGGCAGCAGTTTAGCAAGCTGACAAAATCATTAGTGCATTGGAGAAAATGCCTAGCAGCCTTTCTTCCTTCTTATAAGTTTACTTGATTCAAATCTATAACTGCTGCTGCCGAAACCATCACCACCACCATCACCTCCTTCTCCTTCAGTTTAATGTTCATTTCTTAAGGAGAGTAGTCAATCAAATGAATTAATGTTAGGAATCCTTATTGATGTGCCTGACCTTATTTATTACTGTGCATGTCTCCATTATGCTGCCTGTGACATTGCTGCAAGAAGATGACTGTCTCCACATTTAAAGTATCACATTTAAATGTAAAAACAGTCAGATAGTTTTACTGCATGAAGAGATGGAGTAACGGAAGGAATGGGAGAGACATTGAGTTACAAAGTATTTTGCCACATATTATTTATTTTCTGATATAGCTTAGATCAGCTGGAATTAAATATAAACCTATAATATAAACCTATAAACATGACAATGAGTTATTCTTTCTGTGTTAGTTTAACCTGCCAAATACAGCAACTAAATAAATCATACTCCATTGTTTTAAAAATGGAACGGATATGTTAGATAATGTAACCCTAGATACCTTTAATCCATTTGTTACCATGAAAATGTTAAAATTCTCTGCCATTGTCTCAATTAATTTTGAAAATATTCATGAAATTAGAAAAATAATTTCATTCTTATCTAGTTCAGGAACATAAATTAACTTGAAATTTTGATGAAAGGATTTTAATTTACATCATTTTAAAAGAATTAATTTGATTCATAAAACTAAGGATGATATCAGGTGAGTTGATAACAAAAGGGTTGAAATGACATGCTGGTCATGACTGGAATGTCCTTGATCCTACATTGGATTAAGAACAAGGATTTCTTTCTCTACATCAGCTCAATTAGAGTTGATCAAAGGCTAAACAGTAACAAAGCCAAGTTACATACACTTTCCACCAGAGATCTTTCAATGTATCCACCTCTGCTCTTTTTGTTATCCCTACTGTATCTCACCTAACAAACCCTGGTACTAATCACTTTACTCAGTTCTTTCTTAGAGAGTGTATCACACCTCTATGAAAGTCCCCATCAACTCATTTTTACTTCACAGACATTAACTTATTGCAGTTCAAACTGAGCAGCAGCTGCTTCTGTCTCAGCAAAACTGAGAATATCTTTAATGGTCTTGAGTGCTGCATCTTCTTGGACTAAAATTTAAAACATAACATAGCAACAATGACGGCCAGTTTTCCCTATTATTGTGTGTTGCAGATGATGAAGGGGAACACAAGATGGTACAACAATCACACAATCCATATCAACAGGGAAAAACAGATATAAAAGAATGCCATTGCTGCTGCAGTATACAGAGAATGTGGAATAATTAAGAGAAGAAACAACAATAACAGCTTCCACCTGTAAAATCCTGTCTCAAATACTCCTAACTAAAATTTGCTAGTATAGAAAAACAAACAATAAATGAGCAAATGAATGAATGAATTATATATATATATAATCATCTCATCATTTAATGTCTGCTTTCTATGCTGGCATAGGTTGGATGGTTTGACTGAGAACTGGCAAGCTGGGAGGCTGCACCAGGCTCCAATCTGATTTGACAACATTTCTACAGCTGGATGCTCTTCCCAACACCAACCACTCCAAGAGTGTAGTGGGTGCTTTTATGTGCCACTGGCACGGGAGCTAGTCAGGCAGCACTGGCATCAGTCATGCTTGAATGGTACTTTCTACATGCCAGTCAGGCGGCACTGGCACTAGCCATGCTCAAATAGTGCTTTTTACATGTCACTTGCACAGGTGTCAGTCAGGTGGCACAGGCATTGGCCACAACTACAATTTCACTCGGTTCAACAGGTCTTCACAAGCACGACATTTCCTGATGATTAAAGGGTGTTTTTAAACAGGCTAGTTATGTAGCACTGGCATTGGCCACGACTATGATCTCACTTGGCTTGCTGGGTGTTCTCAAGCACAGCATATCTCCAAAGATCTCAGTCACTTGTCAGAGCTCAGTCGCTTGTGAGGCCCAATGTTCGAAGGTCATGCTTCACCACCTCATCCCAGGTCTTCCTGGGTCTACCTCTTCCATAGGTTCCTTCCACTGTTAGGGTATGACACTTCTTCACACAGTTGTCCTCATCCATACGCATCACATGACCATACCAGCACAGTCATCACTCTTGCACACCACAACTGATGCTTCTTATGTCCAACTTTTTTCTCAAGGCACTTACACTCTGTTGTGTATGCACACTGACATTACACATCCAACAGAGCATACTAGCTTCATTTCTTTCAAGCCTATGCATGTTCTCTGCAGTCACTGCCCATGTTTCATGTGTAACCATTATCAGTATCACATACCTAATGTATGTGTGTTGTTAAACACTACAAAACTGTAGTATTTTGTCTAAGCGAGACCCTTATATATATATATAT
>NC_068981.1:120223050-120226023 GCF_001194135.2 Octopus bimaculoides | reverse complement strand
CACTATGTTTCATTAAAGAAGCTTCTCTTAGATGAAATAACCAAACTTTGTAGTGTTTAGTAACTCACATACATTAAGTATGTAGTGTCGATAATTTTAATTTTGTAATAAATTTTATTTTTATTTTCATACACTCACTGCTTTTCTCCCCTTCCCCCCATCTATAGCTCTTTTCTTTAATCTTTTCTTTCTAATGAAGAACTAGTGCCTGAAATGGTATGACACTCAGTTCAACTTCTTAAACATAAAATTAATGCCATATTTGCCAAATTTTGTTCTTCCTATGTTCTTTTTACTATCTATTGACCTTACATTGTGTGTGTGTGTGTGTACACATACACACACACACACGCACACACATGCACACACACACACACACACACACCTCTTTCAAGAGCTCCAACTTATTTTCTTTATCTTACTTTACAGGTAAATAATGTTAGATATCAGGTTGACTTAGCAAATGAAAAAGCACGCTGTGATTTTTGCCTCAAAAGTGCACCATAGTGATACAGAGATAGCTTGTTTGCAGAAAATTGCCCAATTTTTTGTTGTCGAAGTTGAAAAGGAGCTGAAAGCTGCTGTCAGAAATTCAACATCAGCTAAATGCAAAATACATGCACAGAATTCTGTACCATCAGAACACAATTCTGTACAAAAAGTCCAAGAAATAATTGATAAAAAGAAACTTACAAAGTCAATCAGAGCCATTGTAAAACATCTCGAGGTTTCAGAATGCACCATCTGAAGAGTTGTACATAAGGACATCCAATACAAGTTATAAGTGATGCAGAGAGGTCAGTTTATGTTGGATGTGAGAAGAGAGAATCATTTGAACCATACAAACCAACTGCTAAACAAGTTAAAACACCAAGAAGTTGAAATGCATTGGTTTTTCTCAGATGAAAAAAACTTCATTTAGGATCAAAGAGTAAACCAAAGGAACAATAGATGGTTATGCAAAGACCCAAATGATGTTCGAAGGTCATGTAAACTAAGTTATCAGCAACTGTAATGGTTCTGAGAGTCATCAGCAATAAGGGAGATGTCATACTTCCTCATTTTTTTTCACAGGACTTAAGAGTCAATACTGCTATCTACGCAGAGGTGTTGGAGAGAGTTGTCAGGCACTGAAGAGATAGAATACATGAAAGAAGAACATGCATCTTCCAACAAGACTGCACCATCCCATAAAACTAGGTGAACCCAAGTGTGGATGCATGCCAATTTCCATGATCATGTTCTCTCAGACACAAGCACTGGACGTAATTGAGAGAGAGAGAGAGATCAATCTTCACCTCCATAACACCATACAGTCTCTCAAGTCCACTTTAACTAGCACTAGGACCAAAACTGATAAAGATCATCTGATTTGAGCATGTGAAAGCCTCCAACCCCATATTGAAGCAACCATTGGTGGATTCATTGAATAGTTGTCATAAAAGGATTCTCAAGATTATTTGTATGAATTTGTTTTCCAATACAGCTTTTCTTTGATTAATTATGCATCTTTTTCTAAATGACCTAAAAAAAAACCTTGTATACACACACACACACGCCTCACATTCTTAAGAAACTACCCACAACCTTTTCCCTCACCTGATTCCCTGATCATATCCTTTCTTATTCTTACCTACCTTGAGAGTTTGGTCTGGCATACCATCTCTACCATCTTTCTTCTTTACCTTTACCTCTTACTACTACTTTACATGTGAAGTTGATAAATAAATTACTTACATATTGACATTTGCACCATATCTTAACAGCAAGTCAAGACTATCCGCAAATTTGTCAGCATCAACTGTATGATGCTTCTCACCCCAGTGGTCAAGCCAACCAGTGTAAAATTCTGAATTAACCTGTAACAGACATTTCATATTCTCTTTATTTTTCAATTAAAACATTTTATTGTCATTTGTTTAAAACCTAACAAAAAGTAACAATTGCCTGAAAGCTTAAAATTCTTTCTAATAACTATTTCACCTCTTAGTGTTGTATTTAATTGTTTCTGTTACTATTGTTGGTGGTAGTGGTGGGGGCATTTACCACCCCCTCAGATAAGCTCTCATTTAGAAGCCCTATGATCAACAACATTACAGTCATGACCATGCATTTTTAGGGATGTCAGGTCCAATAGGTATGATAGAAAAACATTCAAACAAATAAGTAACAAAAACACCAGGACTTACAAGTATATATAACATACAGAAAATAGCACTACTAGGCACCATACACATCCTACATAAAACACTTTCAATACAGTGAAAATAAGAGCACCACAACAAACCACAGCACATACCCAAGGCACACAGAGTTGTGTTCAGTAGTGCAGTGAAAGCACCTTTCCATTTTAAAACTAATTTGAGAGATTTACCTCTTCTACAGGCCTCTCATAGAAATAAACACCATATGAGAGTTTTTAATTAATCCTTTCTACTATAGACACAAGGTTTGGATTTTGTGGGGAGGGGGACAGTTGATCACATTGACCCCAGTAATTCACTGGTACTTAATTTATTGATCCCAAAAGGATGAAAGGCAAAGTCAACCTCAGCAGAATTTGAACTCAGAACATTGTGGCAGACGAAATAACGCTAAGCATTTTACCTGGTGTGCTAATGATTCTGCCAGCTCCCTGCCACAGAGATTTTAATTAATAACGGACACTAATCCTACAACTATAAAAAGTTAGTTTTAAAAGCTCTTAATTACTTAACTGTCCTGTAAGACAATGGCGTAGAAAATATGTGTTGATTCAGTGTTAATTGTAGTAGTTTAGCTAGGGATTGCAAGTTCAACAGCTGGTTCAGAAAAAACAATATATATATAGAGAGAGGGAGGGGGGGAGATTTGGTGACATGGACAGAAAACTAGAACCAAAAATATGAGCGTGTGTGTGTGTGTGTGTGTGTGTATGTATGTATGTATGTATGTATGTATGTATGTATGTATGTATGTATATATATATATATA
>NC_068981.1:120213380-120222731 GCF_001194135.2 Octopus bimaculoides | reverse complement strand
TATATATTTTATTATTATTATTATTATTATTAATAATCAGATTAAGTCACATAACGGATGATAGTTTCATGCATTAGCACTTACCAAAGTACCAGTACATAAAACTCTCACCTCTTGAGTCATTTTAAGTCACTCAGTGGTTATTAATAATACTTATATATATATATATATATATATATGTATATATAAATTTGGCCTTCACAGAGAATTCCTCTAATGGACTCCACTAACAGACCACAATATGGAGTGTCCATGCAGCAGAAATCCAGACGAAATAATCGATGAAATTATTTCATAAGGAGTATATATAAACTATAAAAAGCCAGGAGGTATGAGAGGTGAATTTATTTATTTGACCACTTGACATCCTTAGGGTTAAGGCCTTCTTTGAGTAGCAATAACATGGAATAAATTATGGTTGCATATTTGCATAAATATGCATGCTATGCATTATACTATATAATTGTATATTCACAAATCAATGAAAATAAAGCTAGCTCAACAGGTCACCAAATTATCATGGTTACACCAACAATCCCTGTGGAATGACCACAATTCTAAAGTTAAATAAATATATTCACTTCTGATGCCTCCTGACTTTTTATGGTACACACACACACACACACACACATATATATATATATATATATATATATATATATATATATACATATACATATATACATATTTTACATATATCATCATCATCATCATCATCATCGTCGTTTAACATCGCCTCACCACCTCAGCC
Organism: Octopus bimaculoides; assembly: GCF_001194135.2. NCBI lineage: Eukaryota > Metazoa > Mollusca > Cephalopoda > Octopoda > Octopodidae > Octopus > Octopus bimaculoides. The sequence continues at coordinate 120,221,980 of NC_068981.1, read as the reverse complement.
CAGGTCTTCCTGGGCCTACCTCTTCCACGGGTTCCCGCAACTGTTAGGGTGTGGCACTTTTTCACGCAGCTATCCTCGTCCATTCTCGCCACATGTCTATACCAGCGCAATCGTCTCTCTTGCACACCACAGCTGATGCTTCTTATGATGCTTCTGATGCTTCTTATGAACCAGGTAAAATCCAGGCTACATATGTTTCCTAGCTTACAGATCCTCTGATGTAATAATTTACTCAACAAGGGGTGCTCAGCTAGCCACTCATTAGGCCAAAGATATCTTAATTATATGAAAGTCATATTGTCATTAAGGAATCCCAAGTTAACTCACCAAAGATGTAATTTGAATCCCTTGTATATACAATGGAATGAGAATAGTCTATTCCCATGGATTTAATGAAAGAACTAGCTTGAGATCCCATGACTGCTAACTACAACAGGTGCCTTAAGAAGGTTGGTAGGTAGAGTGGTTGAAACATTATAACTATAACAATCAAGATGAAAATACTAATCTAAATGAATCAATGTGCAAGAATTCAGACAAAATAGCACGCCTGGCAAAATGTTTAGCAACATTCTGTCTGTCTTCACATTCTGCCAAGGTTGACTTTGCCTTTTATCCTTTCAGGATTAATAAAATAAGTACCGGTTGAACACTGAGGTCAATGTAATCAAATTACCCCCTCCCCTGAAATTACTGTGCCAAGATTTGAAACCAATATTTCTATTTTTTTAAATCTATTCTAAAATACCAGTATTTCAATAAGAATTATGATATGGATAATTCATGGAGAAAATGAGCCACAAGAAAACTTTATATCGGTTAGGTATCTGTTTTCTGTATAAGTATGAGCAAGACAAGTCTGCCATACACCTTTTCAGATGTTTATATCATGAGTCGTTTTATCAGTGTAGACCATCATCATCGTTTAACGTCCGCCTTCCATGTTAGCATGGGTTGGACGATTTGACTGAGGACTGGCGAACCAGATGGCTACACCAGGCTCATATCTGATTAGGCAGAGTTTCTACAGCTGGATGCTTCCTAATGCCAATCACTCCGGTACTGGCAACGGCCATGCTCAAAATGGTGTATTTTACGTGCCACCTGCACAGGAGCCAGTCCAGCGGCACTGGCAATGACCTAGCTTGAATGTTTTTTCACGTGCCAGTAAGGCGACGCTGGTAATGATCACGCTCAAATGATGCTATTTACGTGCCACTGGCACGGAAGCCAGACAGCTGCTCTGGCAATGATTACGTTCGGACAGTGCTGTTAGCGCTCCACTGGTACAGGTGCCATCATGATTTCGATTTCGATTTCACTTGCCCCAACAGGTCTTCGCAAGCCAAGTTTAGTGTCCAATGAAGGAGAGGTTGGCCAATACTGAAAAATTCAGTCTGACTATTTCTCCTTTACCAAATCTTTTCAGATGTACTTCAACAGCTACCAACCATTCATTACACAATACGTGATATGTATTAGCATAAAATATTCATGTCAGGATACTAATTTCTAACCCAAATTTGATGCCTAGCAACTCTCTCAGTTCATTTGTGTTTAACCTTTCTTAGAAGCTAACATTGCATTCCCAATCAAGTATATTTGTCTTAAAGAATATTATTTTGTAAACAGAATTTAAAAAATATTTTTAAATAAAATCACTTTTAGAAGAGTAATACTCACAAAAGGACCTCTAGGCTCAATTACTCTTTGTGCAGCAAAACTTCTTGTAAAATTTTCTGAAGAGAAAAGAATGACAAGGTTATTTATAAGTAGAAGTTTTTAACTGGAAAATTCTGGAAGATTTATACATAATGCTTTTATCACATTTACATTATTATTACCTCTGCCTTAGCAAAGACAAAGGTATTGTTTTCAGTCGCGTTTGTTTGCTTGTTTGTTTGTCCATGGACAAGATGTCTCAAGAACTGCTGGATGGATTCAGATGAAACTTTCAGAGATATTTGGCCTCGAGACTGGCACAAACTAATTAGATTTTGGGATTGATAGGATACCAGACAAGGATTCTGGATTATTTTTCCAGTTTTTTTACTTAATTTTTGAGAGCAGTCAAGTTTATTTCAGATATTCTCATTTTAAAAATCATCTCCGGCTAATCATTGAGAGGACATTGGTGTTACCTTGGCAGAAGTTTGCACTCTCTGGGTGCTCTTATTATTATTATTATTATTATTATTATTATTATTATTCGGTCTTATTTTTATCATGTGTTTTCACTGCACTACTGAGCACAGCTCTGTGTGCCTTGGGTATGTGCTGTGGTTTGTTGTGGTGCTCTCATTTTCACTGTATTGAAAGTGTTTTATATAGGATGTGTATGGTGCCTAGTAGTGCTATTTTCTGTATCTTATATATACTTGTAAGTCCTGGTATTTTTGTTACTTAATTGTTTGAATGTTTTTCTATCATACCTAATGCGCCTACTATGATAGGAATTATTTCTGTTTTTAGGTTCCACATTTGAGTTACCTCTATTTCCAAATCTTTGTATTTCGAAAGTTTCTCCATTTCTTTTAGAGAAACATTGTCATCTGTTGGTATCGATACATCAATTAGAAAGCATTTTTTCTTGGTGATCTCTGTCAACTATATCCAAGAGTATGGTTGCTTTCTCATTTACTATTATTGAGTGAGAGAGCAGTGCATACTATCAAAGTGATACTGGGGTACAAATATACGAAGCTCAATATGAATAAAACACCCATGTTTCCAGAGGTGAATTATTCAAACCCCAAAGAATTCCTCTCAACACATGGCTATGATGCACCCCCATTACTTCTGCTTATGATCAGAGATGCACATATCGTCAGCCACCAAGGGACATGCACAACTGGTTAAGGTCAAACAACTGACAAGCAAATCTGTGGTATTGAGCAGAATGTTTGCTGTAGCCATCTTGTATACCAAGACAAAACATGTACATGACAACACTTCCAATCAGTTAAGATCAAAAGCCATGACAGCCACTGCCTGGTACTGCATCATATTATTATTAAAAAGAATTCAATAATATCCACATCACAAACATATTGCTTTTACCTCTCTTACAATCCTTTCAAGTGAGTTTGCTTCATAACAACTGTTCAATTATAGTGTTTTTGCTATTTTTCAGATGCTTTCCTGCAACTTAGTCTGTGGTACCAAGGTAAAAAGGTCTGGAAGAAATGTTATAAAGCTCCCAGATTGTGATCTTTCATTATTTTTTTTTTAGTAAGATCATCATCCTTATTTTTATGTCTGTTCTTTTAATAATCACATGGGTTGGATATGTCTGCAGTATGGCATATCAATATTTTTCTCAATCTTGTGTTATATCTTAATATATAAAACAGAGATGTCTGTGTATTCGCTTTTCACGTGAAATCGACTTCACCAAATGCTTCCATACTTGTGATGCATGAATAATTTGGCCTCGGATAAATGTTAGGCTCTTCATTTGATTTTTTATTAAAAATAAATAATATTGCTTTATATTTAAGATTCACTTCTTTAAAAAGGTTCCTCAATGTCAACTTCTAGTATTGACGTAACAACGGCAAAAAGCTTCTCTCTCTAGCTTCACAATATTCTCTCTCTCACAACACACACGTGCGCGCGCGCGCACACACGTGTGTCTTTGTAAATATGTTTGTATACATTTATGTATGTGTGTGTTAGTAAGAGACAGAGTGTGAGTGAGTCAAGGGGTGTGTTGTCATATGCATCCATCATTTTTGGATGTATGTGTGCGTGTGTGTGTGTGAGAGACAAAGTGAGAGAGCGTTGTGTACGTAGTATTTACTCTCTCTCTCTCTCATACACACTCACACACAAAGATGTATGCATATTTATGCATGTACGTATACATGACAACAAACCTCTCTCTCTCTCTGTCACACACACACACACGTCCATTTCATCTGATGTGTAATACTGTGTGTGTGCGTGCGTGCGTGGGGGGTTCCACAATCGCCATTTATTTCAATTACTCTTGTGAGGATATTCACGTAAATCATTTGTTTCATTTAATCCCCATTTTAATTTTCCTAAAAGTTTCCAAGTACCGATAAGCAACAATTTCATTCCTGAGCAACGCCAGGTGCCTCTGCTAGTCATCTGTAAGAGCCAAAATCCTGATATTTAAGCTAACCAGCTCTTCCCATGAAACTTCCACTGTCTGAATGCCATTTTACATTCAATGCATATTGTCCATTCACATCATGTGTCCATACTTGTACATCCAATTCTCAAGTACATATTGACTGATGCTTTTAATTTGTGGCCATTCAATTCATTTGTGCTCCATGTCTCATGCAAGTCAAAATTGCAAACTTAGATCATACTCAGCTTATTTAACTCCAGCCTTTACAAGATCTTCTGCATTCCATACTCATTTTTATACTATCATGTAGCATTGTAGTTCTTACACATTTCACATAGTTACTCCTTTGCATGGGAGGGAAGTGTTTTGTTGCTAAGATGAAGACCATAATGATAATGAGGAAGAGGATGATGATGACAATAATGATGATGATGATGATGATGATGATGATGATATTAGTGGTTTCTAACATAGGTGTACAAGGCCACAAACTAGTTGCAGAATAGTACAAACAGTCATGTCAATTCCTGTTCTTGACTTACATCTATTTTATTAACCTTAGAAGAATGAATAGCAAAGCCAACCTCAGAGAGAGTCAAACTTGAAATGTAATAATAATAATTACCATCATCATCACCACCAATTTTCCTTTGCTAATAAGAGATGTATGAGTTTGCAATACAGCTATTTTCCATATAATGTGATCCTATTTTTTTATAGCATCCATAAGGCCCAGCATTCACAACTACGACCTAATTACTTCCAAATAAGTCTTACATAATCTAACCAGTCCGAAACAGCTCTTGTCCTTAAATTTCAATGCCTGGCTATGTGGTAAGAAGTTTGCTTCCCAACCACATGGTACCAGGTTCAGTCCCATAGTGTGGAACCTTGGGCAAGTGTCTTCTACGTACCATAGCCTCAGACTAACCAAAGCATTGTGAGTGGATTTGGTAGACGTGTCTTTGTGTCTGTGCTTGTCCCACCCTCAACCACTTGACAACTAGTATTGGTGCATTTACATCCCTGTAACTTAGTGGTTCAGCAAAAGAGATCAATAGAATTACCAGGCTTAACAAAAAAGACAAGTACTGGGGTTGATTTATTCGACTAAAAATTCTTGAAGTAAAAGGTAAAAGGTGCTAATTAAATTTTTGCTGATGAAATAACAATTTAATCATTTCTCACAACCTCCAGTAAAAATAAAATATGCATCCTACATCCTATGAAGTGTGAAGAATTCTAGAATGTACCCCACTATCAAAAATGAGTTAAGTTGGCTCCTGTATCTCAAGTGTACATGGAATCAAGCATACTAGGTTCCTACTCAGTAAGGAGTAAAATTACACAGAGCATTCTTTTATTCTTTTACTTGTTCCAGTCATTTGACTGTGGCCATGCTGGAGCACTGCCTTAAAGGGCTTTTTAGTCAAATAAAATTGACCCCAGGACTTCTTCTTTGTAAGCCTAGTACTTATTTTATCAGTCTGTTTTACCAAAATGCTAAGTTACAGGGACATAAACACAGACACAAAGACATACACGCATAAATACCCCTACACACACACACACACACACACACACACACACACACACACACATCAGAGCTAGCAAGCTGGTGAGGCTGCACCAGACTCCAGTCTGATTTGACATGGTTTCCATGGCTGGATACCCTTCCTAATGCCAACCACTTTAGAGAGTACACTGGGAGCTTTTATGTGGCACTGCACAGGCACTTTTTCTTAGCACCACATGGGTCTTAACACTTCTGCCGTGGGTTACAGGTCTTCTTGAGTATGGTCAGATGCCAAGTATCTTGGCCCTGTTTTATCATGCCTGAAAGGTTCAGCTTCCTGAGGTCATTCTTCAGTACTTCATCCCATGTCTTCTGGGGTCTCCCACTTCAACATGTGCCATCCACTTTGAGAAATCAGCACTTCTTTAAGGAGCTGTCATATGTGTGTGTGTGTGTGTGTGTGTGTGTGTGTGAGTGTGCATTTGTGTCTTCATGTCTGTGTTTGTCCCCCACCACTGCTTGGCAACTGTTGCTGGTGTGTTTACATACCCTTAACTTAATGGTTCAGCTAAAGAGACCAATAGAATTAGTACAAGGCTTCACAAAAAAGTTAGTACTTGGGTTGATCAATTCAACTAAAAATTCTTCAAAGCGATATCCCAGTATGGCCACACTAATTGTTAATCCTTTTATTACTATATTTCTGTTAAAATACACTGATTATATTTCAATTAATTTTGTAAATAAAATGAATTTAGTAATATAATTTTGTCATTATTAAGCTGACGTCTAGGACATAAATTAACATTAAATTTTGATGGATGGTTTTAATTTAGATCATGTTCCGTTATTCTTTTAATTGTTTCAGTCTATCTATCTATCTATCTATCTAGCAAGATAGCAGTCAAATGACTGAAACAAGTAAATGAATAACGGAACATGGGCTAAATTAAAACTATCCACCAAAATTTAATGTTAATTTATGTCCCAAATGACAGCTTAATAATGACAAAGAAAGAAAGAAAGAAAGAAAGGAAGGAAGGAAGGGAGGAAGGAAGGAAGGACAGAAGGAAGGAAGATAGATAAATAGATAGATAGATAGATACGACGGGCTTCTTTCAGTTTCCATCTACCAAATCCATTTGCCATGCAGTGGGACTGGTCCTGGAAGCATGTGGTTGGAAAGCAAACCTTTTACCATACAGCCATGCCTGCACCATGTTAAACAAGAAGTTAGTATTGTACAACTGGGGGTGGTTTGGGTGGGATGGTATTAAAGGGGTTAAATGTTCTAAACTTACTTGTTACACCAAAGTCACAAGTAGCATACATCCCTTGCAAAGCACCACATTTCATAAGGCCTACAGAATTTCCATCAGTTGTGAACAGAAAGGCTTTGTTTTCAAATGCTTGATTAACTTTTCCCTCTAAATGCCTTATATATTCATGGTCACATGCAAAGTAGCTGCCGTACTCATTCTCTACCTAAAAAAGAAAGAATTTTGAAAAATCAACAAACAAAACAAAAAATTGCTACGAAATAACTATTAAGTCAGTGTTTCTCTATTGGGGTCAATATGGGACTTAGGAGTTCATATATAACAGGGTGCTGAAAAGTTCCTGCCTTTGGGTAAAAGAAAACACAGGACGATCAGTTAATTATGATTTTATCCAATACATTCCCCCCTTAGATTCCCACACTTATTGCAGCCGTCCTTCAATTTTTCTAAGCCCTGTAAAAGAACTCAAAAGATTGGACCTCCAACCAGGCCTTTCATGATACCTTTAAAGCCAGGAACTTTTCAGCACCCCCTCGTAAGATTTTATTATTAAAATTTACGCACAATAAGTCGCTTATACTTCTACAACACACAAAATATTTTAATAGTTTTTTAACACAATTCCTATCATCATCATCATTTAACGTCCGCTTTCCATGCTAGCATGGGTTGGATGATTTGACTGAGGACTGGTGAGCCAGATGGCTGCACCAGGCTCCAATCTGATTTGGCAGAGTTTCTACGGCTGGATGCCCTTCCTAACGCCAACCATTCTGAGAGTGTAGTGGGTGCTTTTACATACCACCAGCATGATGGCCAGTCAGGCGGTACTGGCAACGCCTGACTAGCCTTCAGTCTTAATAATATGTAATTATAAAAATACAATAGGATTTTTTTTATACACAACAAATGGCTATAGATGTCCAGTGGAGTATTATAGGAATCAAAGGGATCCATCGGCAAAAAATGGTTGAGAAACACTGTGTTAAGTAATATCAGGTGTGGGTAGTCCTGACTCTTTTATCTGATTCAGATTAGTGCTTATGAAGTCTAATAAAAACAAAAATGATATCTCTTGAAATCCTTTTATCTTAAATCTTTTGCTAGTTTCAGTCTCTGCACTGTGGCCATGCTGGAGCATTGCCTTGATGGGTTTTAGTTGAAAAGATTGCCCCAGTATTTATTTTTAAGTCTGGTACATTCTCTATTGGTCTCTTTTGCAGAACCACTGAGTTACAGTGGCATAGACAAACCAACACCAGTTGCCAGGTGGTGTGGGTGGGGGTAAACACACATGCGTGTGTGCATGCACATGCACATGCACACACAATAGGTATCCAGATAGTTTCAGTCAACCAAATTCACTCACCAAGCATCAATCAGCTTGAGGCTATTGTAGAAGACACCTGCCTAAGGTGCTGCACAGTGGGACTGAACCCAGAACCATGTGGTTGAAAAGCAAATTTCTCACCACACAGCCATGCCTGCGCCTAATGGATGTAAAATTTAAATAAAATGTTTATCAATTAATATAGTCACAGATGAACATGTATGATTAAGAACTAACTTAATAACTACATGTAACATGATCGTTAAAAACATTTTGTTAGCATATTAAAGGTGCAAATAGGGCTGTGTGGTAAGAAGTCTGTTTCCCAACCACATGGCTCCAGGTTCTGCCTTTGGAATTGGTAGACGGAAC
>NC_068981.1:120204559-120212872 GCF_001194135.2 Octopus bimaculoides | reverse complement strand
TATATATATATATATATATATATATATATATATATATATATGTATGTATGTATATTCATACGGATGTGCACATACACACACACACACACAAAGACAGACACACATGCACACTTATATGATTTAATAAAAGGAGTGAGTGCAGCATCTATGAACTTTCTTTTATCCTTGTGACTCATAGAGAAATGTAGAGGAAGTAACCAGGACTCATGGATTGCCCTGGGTGAAAGCAGCACATCATAATGGTAATTAATCTACCTTTAGATAGAAAACTGAACAATTTGTCCTAATACCAGCATCAGAGTGGACTCTACTAAAGACATCAAAGGACCAAAATAGGGGTTCAATTACTTAATATGAAACCAGAATGACATATAATGATGTTTAAAAAAAGACTGCAGTGGTGATTTGAAACCTAACCACTAGATAACCAATCAGATACCATGAGCAAACCACTGCAATTTTATGTGATTGATTTATTAAGCAATCAATCAACATGAATTTGTGCCATGATTTAATTTTCTAGAATATTTTTCTTGTACCCTATAAAAGACCACTTCTTGAGCCTAAACTCTTTGCAGAATATTGAAAGTAGCTGAGTGACATGTGCCACCATTCTTGCCACTCTGACAGTTCCAGACATTTACACAGACAGCCAAGGACCTTTGTCACCATGGAGATTTGCGTAGTTGACATTATATATTTTTGGGTCAATCGTATGTTGTCACACAGAAAGCCTTCTGTAATTTCAGAGCAGTTGTCTCTCTCCCAGTGCATAATTATTAATGTCATTAATTATAAATGGCCAACAACAAATATCCTTTAAGTCCAATGAAAAATATTTCAGTTAAATATTCACAGGTTTTGATACTGTTATTATTCACGCAGCCAACAAAATATATCCACAGGCATGGTTGTGTGGTAAGAAGCTTGCTTCTCAACTACATGGTTTCAGGTTCAGTCCCACTGCGTAGCACATTGGGCAAGCGTCTTCTACAGTAGCCTCAGACTGACCAAAGCCTTATGAGTGGATTTGGTACACAAAAACTGAAAGAAGCACATCATATGTGTGTGTTTGTCCCCTCAACACCATTTAACAACCAGTGTTGGTATGTTTGCATCCCTATAGCTTAGTGGTTTGGCAAAAGAAACTGATAGAATAAATACTAGGCTTAAAAAAAAATAAGACCTGGGGTCAGTTTGCTTAACTAAAACCCTTCAAGGCAGTGCCCCAGCATGGCCACAGTTAAATGACTGAAACAAATAAAAGATGAAAAATAAAAGATAACACCAAACAAGCAACAAGATCTTATTTTAACTTACTTGAACCATAATGACAGGACCACCATTTAAATATAACATGGGCTTCAGCAACGGAAGCAGTTTATCAAGCCACTCATCCACATACTTGAGATATACTAAAGAAATAGAAAAATCATATATATATATATATATGTATATATATATATATATATACACACACAGATATTTACATATACATATGCAAACATACATACACATATACATATTTGTATATGTACACATGGAATCTTTCGGGCGGGATCGTTGCCGGTGCCCCTGGGCTGGCTCTTGTGCGGGTGACACATGAAGTCTTTCGAGCAGGATCGTTGCCAGTGCCCCTGGATTGGCTCATGTGCGGACGACACATGAAATCTTCCGAGCGGGATCGTTGCCGGTGCCCCTGGGCTGTCTCTTGTGCGGGTGACACATGAGGTTTTTCGAGCGAGATCGTTGCCAGTGCCCCTGGACTGGCTCTTGTGCGGGTGGCACATAAAAGACACCATTTCGAGCGTGGCCGTTTTCATGTGGGTGACACGTAAAAGCACCCACTACACTCTCTGAGTGGTTGGCGTTAGGAAGGGCATCCAGCTGTAGAAACTCTGCCAAATTAGATTGGAGCCTGGTGTTGCCATCCGGTTTCACCAGTCCTCAGTCAAATCGTCCAACCCATGCTAGCATGGAAGGCGGACGTTAAACGATGATGATGATGATGATGATATGCACAATACAGAATAAATCAAAAGAACTGAAACAAATATAAATATTATAAAGCCTCACTGTGAGTTAAATAAGAATGTAAACACATTTTTTCCCCTATGTTATTGATATACAAACAAAAAAAATAAAAGAGGGAGAGAATCTCCTGATGAACCATTTGTTAACCACTCCTCAAAGATATAACCAACTTCCTTATGTGTGTATATATCTATACATGCGTAAATATATAGATTCATACACACACACACACACGCATATATATTTGTGTCTGTGTATATATATAAGTGAGGATAACACCAGATAATTCAGTCCACAGACAATAATCCAACTCACTTTCATCAATAGAATTGATATAGAAGAATCACCAGAAGCATAAATTTAATTATTACATAGAATATATTAAAATACATAGATACATTAAAAATGTATAAATATATAGATATATTAAAAATATATAAATACATTTAAAAATATACAGATGTAAACATTGATACATAAATATATTAAAATATATCAAAGATGTATGAATGTATATGTATAAAAAAGTGGTCTCACTCACAGAATAAAAATGAAATAATGAAATGAAAGATAAAAATTCAGGAAGAAGGCTGTTTCTGGGGGTTAATTGTTTGGGGGTTAGTTGCCCAATTTTGTGTTATAATGGGGAGCTCCCATTACAATAGACTATGCCAGTGTATATTTCATGTTTCTTGACTAAAGATAATGAATGTTTAGCTAGTGTAGTTGAAGTTTTATAATTAGGATTTTTGAAAGAGTTTAAATGTGGTCAATACCTACATTTGAAATCTGTAGTGCTATCAATACAGGTCTTTACTTGTGCTCCATGTGTTAATGCACAATATTTGTATATAACATTTTTATAAATACAAAATCCCACTAGGGGACAAGATTCAGGATCTTGACAATTACAGTTTTTTCTTCTACTAATTTGGCGTATGGTCTTCAGTTTTGGTGGAATTAGAGGCAATAGGTTGTTGTGTGGCAAACGGGGAGTGTTTAGATTGATCGAATTTGTTTCAGATAGGGCAAGCACATTAGAATTGCAAGTTTCAACTACTTAGTCAGGTCTAAAATGATGTACTTTATTGGTTCTTGTGTGTACAATTGAGATTGAATTTTAGATTTGTTAATTGATGCTATTATAGATCCTAAATTAGGTGTAGTTGAATAAGAACTTTTCACTGTTGATTTATTAGATATGGGGTAGTACTTGTGATGTAGTGGGGAGTTTGATTCTAAAATCTTAAAGGTAAGAGTTTTATTTGAAGGGAGAAGGGAGGGGTGTACCAAAGAAATTTGCATTTTCTCAATTCAGTGGCTAGCTTGAGCATATTATTATGTGAAGGGTTATAATTATAAGATCTTGGTTGCCAATAAGTTCAATTACGATGAATTATATTTGGTTTATTTAGTTGATCTGGATTAGAGACAATTTTAATAGGTTCTGAACTCTTGTCCGGATATAGGTTTGCTATTTCTATTTTAAGTTTAGTGTCATGGATGTAGTATATTTCATCAAGGAAGTCACTTAGTTTTAAAGCCTGGTTATAGTATAGAGTGTGCATATTAAATATGTTCTATATATTTTTAATGTATCTATGTATTTTAATATATTCTATGTAATAATTAAGTATGTGCTTCTGGTGATTCTTCTATATCATTTATATTGATGAAAGTGAGTTGGACTATTGTTTGTGGACTGAATTATTTGGTGTTATCATCACTTATATATATATCTTTTGTCCCAAGTCTGAAATTCTTGAGCACTTCTACAGGAAAATAGGAGTTCATCTCGTATTCTTTCTTAAATATAACTATATATATGTACAAATATATACAGACACATGGGCATATATTTATATATATATATATATATATATATATATATATATATATATATATATATATATATATATATATACACACACACACACACAAACGTATATGCATACATGCATAAACACATACATACATACATATAGGCACTGGTACAGCTGTATGGTTTCAATTTCAATTCCAATGAGTGGTACCATACTAACCCAGTGCAACCAAAGCTTTATGAGCTGTCATGGGAACACGTCTATGCTGATGACCTCATATAACTAAACCAGTTCATATAACTGAACCAGTAGTTGGTTTAGGCAAAACAATTCCAGACCTGAATTAGAACCAAGAATCAAGAGGCCTCAAAGTAAATTTAACAAAACCTAAAGTATTAGTAAGTAGAAGAGAGGACAGGACCCTGGTACCTTCAAGGAAAAGCATAGGTAGGAAATCACATGCAGTTTATCCAATGTAAACAATGGGTGCACAAGAAGTGCAGGCATACTAATAAAGAGATTAGCAGCTCCTGAGAGTACTGACATGGACTATAATCTAATATAGAATAAATCTATAGATTTCAGTCAACACTGTATATGTAAATTAAACTTAAATTCAGTGGACAGTTGTAAACAAATGTCTTTTTATGCAATTTCTCCATAGGGTTTGTATAAGAGTCTCAAGAATAAGAAGTGTATAGAGGGATGAGCTGAACAGATCTCAAGAAAACTGCAGGTAGAGGAATAATGTACTAGAATCATGCAAGCAATGCACAGGGGTGATTGTCAGCAAAATGTGAGTTTGGAATAAGTTCAGTGAGGAACTTAGCATGAAAGTAAGTATCCATCAGGCCTCCATTCTCAGCCCCTTGCTGTTTATTACAATCCTCCTGGCTATAGGAGAGGAGTTCAAAATTGGCTGTTTAGTTCTCAGCTGAATCTACTAAAGATTTAAGGGAAAAATCCCAAATATAGAACCAGTTTCTGGAACTGGCAAATACTCAACTGGGAAGTGGTCATATTCAATATGAAGAAAGGGAATAAGTAAAAAGTACTGGCTACACAATGCAAACAATGTATACACAAAAGTTCAGTGGGATCACAGGCTGGTTGACAGAGAAGAAGGACTTCATATGTAAAAAATTCACAAGAACAGTTAGTAGTAACAATACCCTAGAAATGAAGACCCAGTTGCCCAGAAGGTTCACCAGTAGTGGTTAAAAGCTTTTGTTACCGAGGGTAATCCTTTCAGAGCAAGGTATTGCACAAGCATAGTAATCAGCATAAGGATGAGGTGGAACAAGTTCAGGGAGCTACAACTTCAGTTGGCAACAAAGAGCTTTTTTCTCTGAATCAAAGGCAGATTGTATCCTGCTTGTGTAAAAAGTGCAACATTACATGGTAACATGACAGGGTTGCTGAATGTGAAGGATATGTGAAGGTTGGAAAGAAATGAGGTGAGCATACTCAACTGGTTGTGAATATCACCATACATGAACAACAGAGAATAAGAGAGGTGAGAGGAAAACTGTGCATTAGAGGTATCAGCCACAGAGTACAAGAAAGAAGATTGTGCTGGTATAGATATATTTGAAGAATAATAATTGGGTTCCTTCTACATGTATCATACCAAACAATGCCAAATGGATGGAACATGGGGCCAAGAGATTCTGAAGAAAACATGGATAGAAGTGGTGAAGCCTTGCCTCAAGCAATGGGGTTTCACAAAGGAGCTAATGAAGGACTGTGACATTTATTTCCTTTAAAAAATATCAAGTGTTTCAACCTAGAAAGAACCTGGTTTGATTAAACTGAACTATAGAATGTTTAACAGACATACCTGGATCCATGGTACGTAGTGTCATATTTGAGGTACTTGAAAGCATCCATGAAGGAAAGCCACCCTAGAAAAAAATTGAATGTGTGAGCAAATATCTGTATCTAATATCTACAATACTTTCAACAGTACTTTCATATTTTTTAGGCTAAAGAGACTTCAATGGCAGGAGTATTTTCTTATACCTATTCTGAAATCATTGTCACTGTATCACTTTATTAACCGACCAAACTATTAGATGTTGTTATATACTCCTAGTCACAATGCACTTCCTCACGTTGTAACTTTCAAATGATGCCAACCCACTGGCTAGGTGGGCAGGCCCATATTCCCCATGAGCTTAATGCCAGTTTGTTGCAGGGTAACCTATTTACAGCTGAGTGAACTGCAGCAATATGAAATGAAGTGTTTTGCTCAAGAACACAATGCTCTGTCAGTTTGGGAATTGAAACCAAAATTTTGTGATTATGAGTGCAACATCCTAACCACTAGGCCATGTGCCTTCACCTATTCTAAAATACAGTTGTTTATATAAACAAACAAGCAAGCATATGCATTTTCTGCAATGATTTGATAAGCGGTGCTGAGTTTTACAATTCTGTAAATAATATTTTCTTTATAAGCTTTAAAGCTTATAAGTGGTCACTGTGCATTGATTAAAGAAAATAGTCTAATTTTGGGGCATATAAGCCCTTGACAGTAAACGTGGGTTTTCTATACACATGGGACTCAAACCCATAACTCTATGTTTTCGCAACAAGTGTGCTACTGTTACACCAACTGTTACACTCAGTTGTTTACATTAAAAGACAAATGTGCTTTCACATATAAAAGGACATACCCTTATGTATAGTAATAGCATCTCAAAAAATATACTCACAAAATCCCATTCTGCATCAATGTAAGGACCAATACGTAATATTACCAACAAGCCAACATCTTGAGCCGTTTTCAAAAATCCTACCAAATCATGATCCCCAGAAAACTGGTAGACTTTAGGTAAAGGCTCGTGGAAATTCCATGCTATGTAACTGAAAAAATAAAAAATAAATTAAAACAAAATATAGATTACTGCTATCATGATAATAAATTGGTATTATATATAAGTAAATCTAGATATGAGAGGAATTGGAAAATTTACATTTTTATTTCAGCAAACATCACAAATAAATAAATAAATAAACAAATAGTAAGTTTGGCAGTTCTTCTGAATGCTTCAATGATTTCACACAAACACACCATCCATTATGGTCCCCCATACATGTTCTTAATTCATCAACATTTGCCATTTCACTGTCCTGAGCAAGTTGTCCACATAGGTTAGATGTTTTCTTCCCTTGTTGATTCTTCCTTCAACTGACTACCATAAGACCAGTTGACACCCAGGTTCTTCTGTGTGCCAGACTCAATGATTAGCAACACTCATTCTTCTCTGCTGAATTTTCTCAGTCGTTTTGGGCAGATCTTGATAAAGCTGCTCATTAGTTAAATGAGCTCTCCATGTGATATTCAGAGTCATTCTTAACATTCTTGTGTAGCAGCCAAAGTCTACAAGTTTTCTAGGGATCATAATTTAATAGGGTTTTTGAAGACAGCTCAAGATGGCTTGTTGGTAATATTATGAATTGATCCTTACATTGATGTAGAATGGGATTTGTGAAAAACAAATAAATAAATAAATAAATGAATAAAAATGCTTGAAATAGCATATTTTCATATCTGATTATTTTATATTGAAAGTGTGGTGAAGACAACTATTTTATTGTGACTCAGTCCATTCAGCTGTAAATAGGCAGCATCAAAGAAAAAACCTCTGGCTCACTCACCACCAAAATTAACAACAATCAGGGAGTTTCTATGCAGTGGCTCAACATGCTAAAAATAACAACCAAATCTCTCTCTCTCTCTCTCTCTCTCTCTCTTTCAAGTTATATGCAACCAACTTAAATAAAGGATACACAGAACAATGTGGTGCATAATATACACAGACAGGGGATATTCACAGCTGGAGTGCCTTTCATCATAGGTTTAGAAAATCAGATCTGTTCTAGGACTTAACAACAACAAGAAAATAAAGATGAGCCAATACAGGGGTTTCTATATAGCTGCTTAACAATATAACGCTCTGTATCTCCCTCATCATGTTTAACCCATATCTCAAGATCTCTGATTCCAATACAAACTTTTCACTTTAAAGCAGATGTTCTGTTTGAGGTGGCCAACTGGAGTTTGGTAGGAACTGTACAGAAGCCTACTGTGTCTACGTATACAGTGGAACCTCAATTTATGAATTTAATTCATTCCTGAAGGTTGTTTGTCACCCAAAATGTTTGTAAACTGAAACTATTTTCCCATAAGGGATTCAACAGAAAGCACAGCAACTTTGAGCAGGGATGTGCACTGAGTAAAAGCTAGACAGCATGTACATTGTGCACGCATGCGTATGCATGTATGCACACATAAGAAACTGCAGCTTCTTGAATTATTGAAGTAGCTTCTCAGTTATGAATAGTATAGATATTCTACTTAAAGTACTGAGTTCTGTTTCTTTTATTTGTATAACCAATCCTGTGTGCGTGTGTGTGTGTGTGTGTGCATGTGTGTGTGTGTGTGTGTGTG
>NC_068981.1:120198291-120204549 GCF_001194135.2 Octopus bimaculoides | reverse complement strand
GTGTGTGTGTGTGTGTGTGTGTGTGTGTGTGTGTGTACACACACATTAGTTTTAACAAACTAGTGTAGTTTTGATGCTGCTTCTTTAATATTTTCTATCTTAGCAGTTCAGCAAACAGCTTTCAATAAAATAAGTATCAGACTGAAATAAGCACTGCAGTTGATATGATCTTTTATTTCCTTGAAGGCAGTACCTGGAATAACTGCAGTTCAATGAATTAAATCAATAAAAGAATAGAAGTCAAACAACCACATAGAGGCTCTTTCTAGATCACAGGTTTACTCAAATGGGCCTGGCAAAACCAGTGTAGCTGTTGCTGCTGGATAATAAGAACAATAACAAATAAATAGAAAAAAAACATCCTTTCATGAGCTCTGTAACATCACACATTGCTTTTCATACTTTTCATAGTCAATGATAAACAGCAACACCAGGCCAGCTTGTTATTGGCATAAATCCAATCTCATCTTATCTCACATCATCTTCATATCAGAGGTTAATTTAAACCAGTTTGCCACTTCTATCTGTAATTAGTTCATTTTTATGTAGATTTTCATTGAATTTCTAGTATACTTCCTGATCATCATTCACCCAAATTCATCTCTGACTTTAAACAAATTATAGCAAGGGAGTGGTGGAGGTTTAGTAGTGATTGTAGATGTTTACTATGATAAATATCTTTGTAATTTAACATGAAATTTAGCGTAACTTCTCACTTTCATCTGTTTCATATTTGAAGTATTACATTGTATTCTTATTATTTTGCCCCCGTTTTTTAAAGGCAGGATACTGGCACAATTGTTACTCAACCAGACAAAATACTTACCAGCATTTCTTCTGGCTTTTAACATTTTTACATTCTGAGTTCAAATGTTACTGAAGTCAATTTTGTTTTTCCTCCTCTTGTACCAGTTGAGCATTGGAGGTGACGTAAACAACCTTCCCTCTCTCCTCAAAAAATTGCTGGCTTTGTGGCAAAGCTAGAATTAATTAAATTGCTCTTTGGAGGGCTACTAGTGTGCCAACCAAACAGCTGACAGGGCATTGGTTATGTCCAACAACTATATTTCATTTTTGATAAACATACTCAACTTTCACTGATTCAGTACACCAAGCAATAAGTAAGTTTCATATAGTCGTACAGACTAGAGCTATCAACAGTGTAAGTATTGTATAAAGGATGAGGGTTTCACCAGTTTCCATGAATGCACTTAAATTTTTCCATGAGCTGGTACTGAGACCAATGATTCCCAAACTGTTTATCCATGGTAAAAATATTTCACCAGACATTGTAGACAGAGTCAAAGAAAATGTATTAACTAAAGTATTTCTGTATTTTAGCCTTTGGTTAATTTAAGTATAGAGTGAATATTTCATGTTACATTCACGATGTGCCAATAACACAAACGTAAATTCATAATTTAAATTTGCTGGTAACCAAATCTATCCTCAGACCAGCTGGGGCTAATGCTGCCCTACATCACCACTATCTGGAGCAATCAACTGGTGCAACAGTTTGTTCATGTAAGTTCAGAGGTATACCTACATGATCACCTTTTGAATTAATTAGCTAGCACACTTATTTCGTCCTTTTTTGTCAACAGACATGCCCAAGTCATCCCTTTCAGATCAATCAGTGACTTAGAGCACATACTATATTAATGAGTGTTGTTAAGTTGTTTCAATGTTGTGTTAGGCAACAACCAGAACAGTTGAATGAACAGTTTACTACAACAAAAGATGAGTGAGAGTGTTACCAATTGTCTTATAGAAGACACAGCAATGATGGTAGCATACTAGGGAAACCATTTCTAGATCAGCCCTAGTATGGAGCACTAGAGTTGTTCACCAAAGGTAATGATGCTGATCATCCCACAGAAGATAGAGCAGAAATAAAAAGCAGACTAGTTGCTATGTACCAAATCAGACAAAGCTTTTATCAGATCAACATGAGCAAAAGGTATCATGAAGTAATACTAAACACAAATATGAGTAGAATACAGTTACAAACTCATCATCTCTACTTCACAATCATGCCTCCAACTAACAAAGCTACAACTAGGACTGTTACAATACCTTTCACTCACAGTTTAGATCACTTCTGACTTCT
Organism: Octopus bimaculoides; assembly: GCF_001194135.2. NCBI lineage: Eukaryota > Metazoa > Mollusca > Cephalopoda > Octopoda > Octopodidae > Octopus > Octopus bimaculoides. Next base: position 120,202,439 of record NC_068981.1, on the reverse strand, counting down.
TTGCATCAAAAGTAACCAACAAAAGACTTCATTCAACTACTTTTACATGTGGTACAAGCCAAACTAAATGAATAAACAAATCCTCAACTCATTTCTAACAGTTCTCATAAACAGCATGTATACAAAATGCACTGAGCATCTGTGAAAAAAAACAAAACTTTAGCAGACCATAAATGGAAAGCAAGCTGACATAAAGTTACTCAAAATATCGACTTACTCATTTTTCCCTTGGACATATCAACATAGCAGATCCTATTCTGATACAGAAAATGAAGAGGTATACCATGCTTGTGGCTCTAGCCACCAAATACAGCAATTCAGAAATTGCCAACTTCTTGAACATGGCTAGGTTTTTCATGTTCACAGGCAGGTAAGAGTTGGAACATTCTCAGCAGAGGGTGACAGGATGGTCAAGTTCATCCAAGATATTGTCAATGACAACCCCAGTAGAACAAGGAGAGTTTTGTTACCAAGCCCAAGGTGACAGACCCTTCTCTGTGATGTGGTGCACAAGGACATCAATTGCAAGTCCTATGTGATGAGAGAGGACAGTTCATGTCTAGCAAATCTAAGGGGACCTGGTAATCATATGACTTTATTTGAAATCTCTAGACTGGCACATCATTAGTGTCACTGAGAGAAGAACAGCTGACAGTCCCACAGTGCCAAGGACAATTAAGGAGCTAGTGTTGTTGGCATGGTGAATGTTATGAAGAGACCACCTGGGCCTGGTCTGTTTCTTTGAGGTATCTAGTTGAACATGTGTGTTGTTTCCCTGATAAAATTTATGTTTCTTTATGCTTGTTATTGTTGTTTTTCTCAAATATATACACTGTACATACCCTGACATACCCTGTACATACCTCCCTACATTGTACAGATGTAATATTTACATATGTGCCTATCATCCTTGTCATTTTATGTCCATTTTCTATGTTGATATACTTTCACACAAATGTATATATGTGACCTGTCCACAACCTACTTGTAAAACAGTGTGTTCATATTCATCTCAATGACACTGATTACTCAGCAACATTCACATCTTCGCACATCCACTTCTTTGAGTTTATATATGATATTCATACCTTTCAGTTTGCAAAAGTCTTCTTTTATGTGTTTATTATCCCTGTGTGATATTTCCTTGATGTCAAAATGAAAACCTCATATGTACTATCTACACTAGTCAATATAATTTGTGACAACTAGAAAGACACAGCAACCAGAAGAGAATGTGAATAAAACCTCTATCATACAATACTTCCACACTTTTGTCTTCCATGAGCTGAATTTATAATTTTCTATAAGTATTTTATTCAATAAATGAAACATGTTTATTAAGTCTATACCTAGAATTCCAGTTTGAATTCATCATGTGCTTTGAAAATAATTTCATTTTCTATTTGATAATTTCACTATGCTAGTGACACAAAAAAAGCACCCAATATACACTGTAAATTGGTTGGCATTAGAGTGAGCAGAGTCATAGAAACCAAACCAATGTAGACACTGGAGCCCACTGAATTTCTTCAACTCTTCAGATTCTTGTCAAACTGATCAATCAATGTCAGCCTGGAAAATGGACGTTAAATGATGATGATTATGTGATACATATAGCTTCAGCTTGTACGACATTAACACATTAGAATTCTACTATGTTAACATAATGCTTATTTATTTACATTGTTTTCAATTAATCATGCATTATCTCGTTGCTTTGAGATTTCAATGATGTGCTTGTTTCTTAGAATGACATGGTAGAGTATGTGTGAGAGGCTGAATCTGGCTGGTTTGAACATAAAACAGGTAGAATATCTGGGTCTGATAAGACCAGTTTAAATACTAAAGGGTTAATGTGCTGCAGCCTATTGTTTGGAGAACCTTGAGTAGACAACAGAAGCTAGCAGTATCATTATTATCCAAGACACCTCCCTCCAACACAAAAAGAAAATGCTAATACCAGACAGCTCCTTTCTGGGTTCTAAAAACAATCAAAACCAATGCTAATGTGTTTTTCAATTTATTTTTATTGTGATAACCTTTTATGCAACATAATGTCTACAACAACCCTCAGAGGTTTTATTCTCATTATAAAAAAATCTCCTAAAGCTAACGAAAAATACTAACACTATTAAAGTATGCTGACCTTTCTCTAACATATTCTAACATATATTACTTCTATGTTAGGGTGTGTCTCCAACACGGTGATGACTGAGTCACTATTGATTTAATAATGACCAAGAAGATGCTACTGCTGCCATTAAACTAAATAAAGATGAGAATTATGGTTTTGTATTTCATTCCTCCCTGTCCTGAATGCAAACTGGAATTCAGATCTTGCCAGAGACAACTTCCTGTTTGGAATTTAAGTGACAATTAAAAAAAATCAGTGGTATGCTAGAATTGGTTCACTTAACTATAAATAAACTACAAGTTGATGTACTAAATGGTGTATATACAATTTCTCAATTAAATGAAATTTCCCTTTTTGTTGGAGAAAAATATGAACTAACACCTAGTTGTTATTGTTAGTGACTTTGAAAGAAAAAGAGAAATAATTTCAAGAAATTAAGAATCAATTTTACAAAACTGATTTACATGTTTAAGGGTGAAACTGACTTTTGCTTGCAGACAAGGGGTACAACTATGAACATGTTTTGATTTTATTGGACTTCATCAGCATAGAATTTTATACTCAAGCCTGCTTTGATCAAATGATAAGGTTTTCTATCAAGGATGTCATATGGGTGTCCACTCAACTGAACATGGAATTAGCAAGCAAAGTGGCTGATTATTATACTGGTGACACGTAAAAGCACCCACTACACTCTCTGAGTGGTTGGCGTTAGGAAGGGCATCCAGCTGTAGAAACTCTGCCAAATCAGACTGGAGCCTGGTGTTGCCATCCGGTTTCACCAGTCCTCAGTCAAATCGTCCAACCCATGCTAGCATGGAAAGCGGACGTTAAACGATGATGATGATGATGATGATGATGATGATGATGATGATGATGATGATGATATGTGTACCTTTAATATAATTCTGAATGTGGCAAGCTGGCCAGAATGGTTAGCGGCATTTCATCTGTCTTTATGTGATTGATTTTTTCTAGGCATGGGCATGGCTGTATGGTAAGAAGCTTGCTTCCCAACCACATAGTTCCGGGTTCAGCCCCACTGTGTGGCACCTTGGGCAAGTGTCTTCAACTGTAGCCTTAGCCCAACCAAAGCTTTGTGAGTGGATTTGGTTGACAGAAACTGAAAGAAGCCTATTGTATATCTGTGTGTGTGTGTCTTTGCGTCTGTATTTGTCCTCAACCACTGCTTGACAACTGGTGTGTCAATTAGTATGTTTACATCTCCATAACTGAGCAGTTCAGCAAAAGATACTGATAGAATAAATACTGGCTTTTAAAACAAAAAGTATTGGAGTTGATTGAATCAGCTAAAACTTCTTCAAAGCAGTGCCCCAGCATGGCCACAATTTAATGACTGAAACTAGTAAAAGGTAAAAGATGAATCAGCATGACATAGTGTGGTGAAGTTGAAACCTTGAATTACAGGTGCAATCCATCTGACAGGCTTCTATACAGTTTCTAGCAGACTCAGTTTCACTTTCAAGGTTTGGGTCAATCCAAAGCCATGAAATAAAACAGTTGCCCATGGTGTGACACAGTGGAATGAAACCAAGGACCTTACATGGAGTTAACTTCTTAATTTCTCAGCGAAGTCTGAAAGAGAAGTGGGGGGAGGAGAAAGAGAGAGACGAAAGAGAAAGAAAGTGAAAAGGGGGAGAGAGACAGATAAAGAGGGAGAGAAAAAATGGAGAGACAGAAAGAGGGAGGAAGAGAGAGAAATATTTTAATTTACAAAGAATACAAAAAAAAGTACTCGTTAAATAAGATGTCTTTTACTTTTTACAGGTTTCAGTCGTCGGACTGCAGCCCTGCTGGAGCATCACCTTGAAAGGTTTTAGTCAAACAAATCAACCCCAGGACTTATTTTTAAAGTCTGGTATTTATTCTATCAGTCTCTTTTGCTGAATTGCTAAGTTACAAAGACATAAACAAACCAATACAGGTTGTCAAGAAGTGGGTGATGGACAAACACAGACACACACGCTCATACACACACACACATATATATATA
>NC_068981.1:120194213-120197872 GCF_001194135.2 Octopus bimaculoides | reverse complement strand
ATGGTGGACCTGTTTGAAAGGGCTTAAAGACAGACACTTTCCTCTTTGGCCAAGCCCTCATCAACTTTTTCAAGTTTCACTTGAAAAGGAAGTTGAGGATGGAGAGGGAAGTGTTGCCTTCTAGCAAGTTTGTTGAAAGGTGGGTGAATGCTGGAAGAATGGCCAGTGTGAAAAGACCAGTTCTGAGAGTGCACCTGTAAAAAAAAAAAAGAAGAGCTCTTGCCCTGTTGTTCAGGCACCCATGGCTTTTAAGGGTTTTTCCATGAGGACCTTAAAGTACCTCTCCTGTTGGGAGTTTTAATTTGTTCAATGTTTTTATTACATTGTGTACACGCAAAAACCCATTGTATTGTCCTGTTTTTGTCTTTTATGTTGTTGTATGTGATTTAATGTTTTGTATGTAAGCCCTTGTGGCTAATAAAAGAATAGATTATTATTATTATTATTATTATTATAGGTGGTGAGAATCATTAGAGCACCAGGTGAAATGCTTAGTACTATTTTCCCTGTTGCTACGTTCTGAGTTCAAATTCTGCCATGGTCAACTTTGCCTTTCATCCTTTCGAGGTCAATAAAGTAAGTACCAGTGAAACACTGGGTCAATGTAATCAACTAGTCTCCTCCCAAAAAATTTCAGGTTTTGTGCATTTAGTAGAAGAGATTATCATTATCATCATCATCATCATCATCATCATCATCATTATTATTATTGTTATTGTTATTGTTATTATTATTATTATTATTATTATTATTATTAAGGCGACAAGCTGGCAGAATTGTTAGCATGCCAGGCGAAATGCTTAGAGGTATTTCGTCTGTAGCTACGTTCTGAGTTCAAATTCCGCTGAGATCGACTTTGCCTTTCATCTTTCCAGGATTGATAAAATAAGTACCAGTTGAGTACTGGGATCGATGTAATCAACTATACCCCTCCCCCAAATTTTAGGCCTAATGTCTATAGTAGAAAAGATTGGTTTTTTTTTTCTTAATGCTATTGTAGGGTAGGTGTGAGAAGCCAGATATAGCTTTTTTACAACATAAAACAGGTAGAATAGTTTAGCTAGATATGGTCAGTTTAAATGCTAAAGAGTTAAGGTGCTGCACAGTAGAACTGAACCCAAAGCCATGTAGTTCCAAAGTGAGCTTCTTAACCAACTTTGGCTGTGCCTGCACACAGCCAAAGTTGTTGTTTTTTTTATAGTTGAAACTTCCTTTCATCAATAAATATAGATCAAATAACTCATTTAATAAGTGTTTAACATAAAACTGAATACTAACAAAAAGCAGGTTAATTTTTAATAGAGATGTATAGACATTAATTTAGTTATGTATGTATATGGGGCAGTGATATATTTTCCATAGAAAATACTATTAGCTTTGTAGCATGGTGTGAATAAAGAATCTCAGGAATAGAGTAAGGAACCATCACTATGTCTGAAACAATCTCTCAACCCCACAGACATATATAGAATTAGCAGCAGCAGCAGACCATTTTAATGTATTAATAATTACCTTAAATATGTACTTTACTGAGATCAGCTAATGGAAGGGGAGTGGAAATGATGGTAGTAGGAGATGGTAAAAAGGATATTAATGATCAGCAAAAGCAGTAGAGTGAAAAATAGGTTGCTGAAAGATTCACTGCTGCTGCTTGTATGGGGCATACACTATTTCAAGGGTTTAGTAATTGCAGCATACAAACACTATGAATGTGGAAATGCTTCAAGAAAACAATAATTGAGTTACTTAAAATGGAATGGTTGTTATTAATATTATTTCTTTGTAACATAGTGTAGGTAAAAATGCACCGGAGTCTTTAGTCATCTGTCAAGTCACAACAAGGACCTCAGACAGATAATACTTTCCTTAAAATGTGCGCTGTGCCCAATAAGGTTGCTTTTTGCAAGACATCAATCTTGCATGGGATTTCCAGTTGCTTTAAGAAGTTTTGAAGTTTCAATGGGATTAAGCCCAACGCTCCAATCACCACTGGTATCACTTTTACATTACCCTCTCACATTCCATACAGTCTTGCCATTTCCATTTTCAATTCGGAGTACTTGGTGATTTTTTTCAACCTCTTTACTCACAACATTCATTTCATTTGGTATGGATACATCAATGATCTGACAGTATTTGTCTCTCTTATTCAATATGATAATATCCAGCCAATGGTTTTGATTACATGATCTGTCTGAAAATCATAGTCCCAGAGTATCATTACTTTTCCATCCTCCAGCATAATTTTACTTGGTACATGCTCATACCAGTTCTCTGTTACTTCATATTGGTATTTACAGCATAAGAACCAATGAAGACACACACACACTTTATCGTGGCAGCGCTTGTATTCTTTTTGTGCAAGGCTCTCACATCCACTTTCCAAGTGTGTGACATTTTCCACACTCTTTCCACAGAGTCTGCATTTCTGGGTGTCAGACATTTAATAGATGTTATACTTCACTGAATTGGTAGCGAGGGCCTGGTCTTGTGCAGCAATGATCAGGCTTTCGGTGGTTCGCTTCAAATCACTTTGCTCAAGCCATACGCACGATGCTGTATTATCCTTAACATCGAGCGAGATTGTTGCCAGTGCCCCTGGACTGGCTTTTGTGCGGGTGGCACATAAAAGACACCATTTCGAGCGTGGCCGTTGCCAGTACCGCCTGACTGGCCTTCGTGCGGGTGACACGTAAAAGCACCCACTACACTCTCTGAGTGGTTGGCGTTAGGAAGGGCATCCAGCTGTAGAAACTCTGTCAAATTAGATTGGAGCCTGGTGTTGCCATCCGGTTTCACCAGTCCTCAGTCAAATCGTCCAACCCATGCTAGCATGGAAAGCAGACGTTAAACGATGATGATGATGATGATGATGATGATCCTGTATATTCCTTTTAAACTGTCCATGCATTCTCATTTCAAGAAGGTCTTCTTTGTCTTCTCAGCTCTTTGGTTAAACTCTGCCTTGCATTTACACCCATCTCTTTTGCGGCATATTGCAGCAAGTCTTCATCACTATCAAATACTCAGCAAGCATTCTCCTTTCACTCCTTATACAATGGTCTATACTAATTAGTTCACTCTTTCTTTTCATATACAGTCTGTTTACATTTGCTTTAGGGTGTAGCACTCAATGCAGCGTCATCAACTTTCTCGTCCTTCTATCCAGTGTTGATATTTCCTCCTTAGTCCATTTGAGGATGGACGCACTATATCTGACCACTGCAACTGCCCAGATATTCATTGCAGTAATCAAATTTTTGTCATTCAGGTTGGATTTCAACACCATCTCCACCCTTTTTTGATATGTTTTGCTGACCTTGGCTTTCATTTCTCTGAATGTCATCCAGCTCCAAAATCCCTAAATATCTGAATGGGAGAAAGAGAGCCTGCCGTATGTCGACCCAATAGAGGGACCAGCTATCCGAGTTGATAGTACCAGGGTAGATAAAGCAATTAAGAGTATGAAAACCGGGAAAGCCCCCGGCCCATCAGGAATCACTGCAGAGATGCTCAAAATATCTGGCAGTGTTGGCTATAGCCTAGTCACCCGTATTACGAACCAGGTGATACACGAAGGAGTCATACCCTATGACTGGTGTAGCAGCATCATAGTCAACTGCTACAAAGGTAAAGGGGACGCTTTAGATACAAATAAT
>NC_068981.1:120183937-120192675 GCF_001194135.2 Octopus bimaculoides | reverse complement strand
GACTGGCTTCTGCGGGTGGCACATAAAAGACACCATTTCGAGCGTGGCCGTTTTCGTGCAGGTGACACGTAAAAGCACCCACTACACTCTCTGAGTGGTTGGCGTTAGGAAGGGCATCCAGCTGTAGAAACTCTGCCAAATCAGACTGGAGCCTGGTGTTGCCATCCGGTTTCACCAGTCCTCAGTCAAATCGTCCAACCCATGCTAGCATGGAAAGCGGACGTTAAACGATGATGATGATGATGATGATGACTACCATCAGGTTCATCTATGGTCTCTCTTGATGGTAACTGCAATCCTCTGCAGGCTGCTTTTTTCCCTCTTTTCATATTAAGTACTGAGCATTTGGTAATCCCAAATTCCATACCGATGTCCCTACCACACTTTTGGAGAGTTTTGGTTAAGAAATCTATCTGTTTTTCAGATTTCCCAATTTCAAGTCACAATTTCAATGATGGGCCTTTCTTCCCACATCAGTAACCCATCTTAACTTTCCTAAGTGTCATTATTATGGGTATTAGTGCAATTGCAAAAAGTAATGGAAAAAATAAGTCACCTTGGAAGAATCCCCTTTTAATATTAACTTCTCCAAGGAATACATTACTTGAGTACAATTTGGTTTTCCACTCTTTCATGCTATGCATCAGAAAATTTGTGATGTTGTCAGCAACTCCAAACATCTGCAGGCATTCAACAATCCAAGAATGAGGCATCACATCATATGCCTTCTTAAAGTCAATCCAAGCCATAGACATGTTTGTATGTTTTTTACAATGCCTCAAAACTTTTTTATCGATGACCAGGTGATCCTTGATACCCTGAGAACTCTTCCTACATCCTTTTAGTACCTTTGGTAGTATTTCTTCCTGTGCCAAGAAAGTGTATGTCTTTGCCGCACATATTCCAGTGAGTATCTTCCAGATTATGTTTAGGCATGCTATGGGACGGTAGTTTCCTACAATATTCCCCCTTTCTTCTATCTTTCATTATAAGTGTTGTCCTCCCACACGGGGACTGTACCTTTCTGGACACACTCATTCAATTGGGCTGTAAGCCTTTCATGCACCGCATGGCATCTCTTCAGCCAGAAGCCATGTATCCCATCTGGTCCAGGGGCTTTCCAGTTAGGCACTTTACCCACTTGTTTCACATCACCCGTGCTTATAGCAATATTCCTTTGTTTCTTTCCTCCTTGTAATTCTGTCTTGATATTTCCTATCCACATGGCATCCTTTTTATGCATCACATTGTTTCCTCATAATCTGCTCCAGAACTCCTTGGCTTGATTTGCATCAGGAGCAACATTTTCCCCATTATCTCCTAATGTTCAGAAGAATTACTTTGGATTATTTTTGAACAATCTGTTCTCCTCAAACTGCTTCTTTCTGTTCACAAATCTTCTGATCTTCAGACTTTTTGCCATGATCCTCTGTTTTAACTACTTTATTACTGCATCAAACCCGTTCTTCCGTATTTTATATTTCTTCTCTAATTTTTCTCAGTTTGTCTTTTTCCCATTTTTCCAGTTTCCTCTTAACCATTGCTCAATTTTTTCCTTAAATCTTGCCTTGGTCGCATTATGTCCTTTTCAATGTGTCGTTTCCACCATGGTTCTTTTGCTCCACCATTTTTTGTTCTAAGTTATAATTTCTCTTCAACAAGTAGCGCAATAGCTTGGAGAAGATTCCTTGTTTGTGCTATGTCCTCCGTCTGGATGTATGTATGACAATATTTATCTTTTGTGTTACTTTATTTATCATACTCCTATCTACCCTTCTCATATTCATAGGGATTTTTTTCTTCTGGAGCTTTCATCAAGTCGGTGAGTCATCCGTCTTTGAATTTCAAGCAATTCATTATCTAGTTGGTTCTTTTCCCCTGCATGTCCACCCACCACAGAATCAGGGTTCACTGTATAACATTCCCATTCCTCATCCTTAACAGCTCCATCACCATTCCTCTGTTCCTCCTGTCTATTCTTCTCTTTACTTTCAACTCCTACCTCTGTTTTCAACTCCGACCATCCTTTGTACCCCATCTGCAGGGTCTCTCAGACTCTCACTAATCCAAGATATTGCTGCTCCATTTAAGTAACCCTTCCTCCTAATCACTCACTTAGTTCATTAGTTTATTTTCAGACATTGGACACATGTCCTTTTCCATCCAAAATTTCAAGGTACATTGGCCTACTCTATAACTTCTTTCCAGCTTTGCTCTTTCATGACATTCAATAAGTGTATCGTACTATTCTTTTGTTCACTTATATCTGTTTTTGCACACACCATGTATGTGATCTGTTGTGATATAACGACTGTCCAAGGCCAGATCACTGCCCTTGATGTGGGTGGTTTCGGACGTGCCAGGCGGGAAACCTTCACTATGATCGGCTATAGCTTCATTCACGCCGTTAATTCTTTCCTTGTGTTGCATCATGATTTCATGAGTCGTTTATGGGGGTCCCAAAAGAGTTGTTATTGAGATCCCATCTCTCTTTTCCTCTTTTTATTTGTATATACACGTGCACATGTATGTACATACACATATATATAAATAACATGCTTGCAGTGTGTCGCCTGCATAACCAAAGTGATTATCATTACCACCATCATTCTGCCTATAGCATTTAAAATTATCAATAATAATATGGGTCCCAGTATATTGCAGCATATCTTCATCACTATTTATCAAATAATTGGCAAGCGTTCTCCTTTCACTCCTTCTACAATGGCCTATACTAATCAGTCCTCTGCCACCATTCTTTCTTTTCATATACAGTCTGTTTATGTTTGCAGTTATTATTATTACTTATTATTACTATTATCATCACCATTATTATTATTATTACTACTACTACTACTACTACTAATACTACTACTACTAATACTACTACTACTACTACTACTACTTCCATTTCTTCTTAAAAGGTATTATTAAATGTTGTTTAGTTTCAACTTTTGTCTTGTACATGAGATAATCCTTAATATTTGAGTGTTGAAGGGAATAGTAGGAGGAAGAGTAGCAGTTTGGTGAAGAGACCAAATTCTACAGGTCTGTAAATAAATTCAGCAGAAATTCTTTGACCCTGAAAGAATGAATAACAATGTTGGCCTAAGCAGGACTTGAACTTCCAACAGAGAACCAGAATAATTGTCAACACCCTACTCTAACAACTGTCAATTCACTGCCTTAACGCAAATGTTATTTACATTAAGATCTTTACAGTTAATTCAAGCACTCTGCAACAGTTGTTGCTAACTTGTTTGTTGTTGCAAATGTATTCAACAACAGCAGTTACTGACTTGTTTGCAATGATAATGCAGTGTTAGAAAAACATTTGTTGCTGACTAATCATGCAGTATTCATGCTGATAGCTAAATATACAGTGCTAGACAATAAATGGTTGCTAACTAGCTAAGCAATGTAACAATAGAATTCTTGCTAACTTGAATATGTAGTGTAATTTTATAATCATTGCAAACCAATTGTGTACAGATATAGAGTAGCTAATGCTCACTAATTACAAAGCAAATGGATCGATTGTTGCTAATTACTCAGCATAGCAGAACAGCTGATGACATCTATATATGGAAAACAAATGCAACTCTTATTGTGAAAATGTCTTTCCTCACAGACGTCACGCATCATGCACAAATAACTGGATCAACTTATCCTCATTATTACCGCAAAAAGTCCCATTAATTTATTTGTGGTATAGCTTCTTGCACAATAATTCTCTTCTCAGTACGGTTCATCTCTGGAAACAATGTAAACTTGACAATGACAACACAGATCTGAATGTCAGCATTTGCCCAATTGCCCAAGAGACAGCTTCTATTCAAACACAGACACAATATATATATATATATATATATATATATATATATATATATATATATATATATATATATATCCATCACTTTTATATTAATCCTCCCCTATCACCTGTTGACATTTATAAATCTCTCTCCCTGCCTCTCTCTTTCTCTTCCTCCCTCTCTCTTCCTTTATTCTTTTCTGTATCACTCTTTGCCATACTTTTTATAGAAGTTAAATTCATCCCTCTTGATTATTGATTAAAACCCTTCCAAGGTTAGTTTTAAATTGTATTACTCATCAGTAGATAATCAATAAGATAACGTTTCAGATATTTGTATGACAAGTGGAGGACACAACCTAAAATTATCACAAACTGATAAATAAAAATTCATTGTTCCCAGATAAGTCTTGCAAATCCCATGAATAGAAAATCTCCAGGCGCAGGAGTGGCTGTGCGGTAAGTAGCTTGCTTACCAACCACATGGTTCCGGGTTCAGTCCCACTGCGTGGCATCTTGGGCAAGTGCCTTCTACTATAGCCTCGGGCCGACCAAAGCCTTGTGAGTGGATTTGGTAGAGGGAAACTGAAAGAAGCCCGTCGTATATATATCTATATACATGTGTGTGTGTGTGTTTGTGTGTCTGTGTTTGTCCCCCTAGCATTGCTTGACAACCGATGCTGGTGTGTTTATGTCCCCGTCACTTAGCGGTTCGGCAAAAGAGACCAATAGAATAAGTACTAGGCCTACAAAGAATAAGTTCCCGGGGCGATTTGCTCAACTAAAGGTGGTGCTCCAGCATGGCCGCAGTCAAATGACTGAAACAAGTAAAAGAGTAAAAGAGATATTGTTTTGTTTTTTAGAATTTTAGCTATGTTATTACTGATGATGCCAGAAGTACTGATAACTACAGTGATAACCAACTTTGGGACTTGTTTACTGAGCAGTACTGCATGCATGATTCTACATCACGAAAATCAATTACCATCTTTGCTGTTGAGGTCTCAGTGATAATGTCAGTATTTTTGCCCATCAAACCTGTGCTACATTCTTTGTAGTTGTCATTATGAGATGTAATAAAATTGTTTGTGTCTGAAAGAACAACGTACATAGAAGTTAGGCAAAACTAGAACAGCTTTTGCTGAAGGCATGTTAACCAAACACACCAGCATGTTGGTCTTCAACCACACATGTCAATCATAACTGGTCGATTGTTTTATCAACTAAATGTACTCATGTGATGATGATTAATTTAGCATATGACCTCAACATCCAGGTCTCTGAAAATTGAGTCTTGGTCTTAGTTCCTCCTATACAGTTGATCTGTATATTAGGCAGCAAGATATCTCCGATAATTCTAGTTTTGAGTTTAGTTGCCTACATCTTTCCAGGTGATGCTAAGCTGCTTCAGGCCTTCTTTGAAGGAGGCACACCATGACTTCTTGAGTTTCTCTTTCTTCACCCCTCTGATCGTACCCACTATATAGCTGTTTTGGGTATTTATTCTCCTGGTAGCCAGAAAACATGACCTGCAAGTCTCCCTCTTGATTCTACCACAATCTCCTGCAGAGTTCAGAGTTTGTGATTCTGTCCCTATAAGTGATCTTGAGTATTCTGCACAGACAACATTGGTGGAATGTTTTCATCCTCTAAACCATTTTGTCAGTGATTTTTCAAGTTTCTCCTGCAAAGACTGCCTAAACTCAATGTGCAATTTTAATCAATACGAATAATCAGTTTTGAGATTTATAAAATAATTCACAAATTATCAGGTATAAATTAAGTTATATCCAGCTCTTGTATATGAAACAACAGCTGAAAATTGGATAAAAGACTTAATCCCTCAGCAGCTGTCTCTGCTGGTTACAGAGGACTACTTTAGCTATCCTTCAACTACATATAGGTCAATGTAACACATACAGTGGATGACAATGGAATTTATGTGGTAGATGATGATTTAACATATACAGTGCAGGTCAAAATCATACAAGAAAAGTTCTATAATTATTCAAGATAAAAAATACATTTGTTTTAATGGTGTGAGCAAATATGGGAATACCATTGACTTTTACAAAGCTCCTGAACTGATGTTGGAGAAGAAATAGATTTTCAAGTGCTGCTTTAGTAAGAAGCAATACATCAAAATATCATGTCATTTTCAGACTAGAAACCAATTCTGAATGTTTGCAACAGAGTGGACTATGCTAAAAGCACTTCAAAAGGTAATGGACTGGATCTATCACGGAAATCATAGCAAAAAGCTAGGGAAGAAATTTTTAACATTACACATCAAGAATTTCATTATAAAATGCATTAAAATGCGCTTAAATCAACAGGTCACATACTTCCCTATAAAATCCAAAATAACTGAAATAAATAAAATAAAATTAGGAGAAAGGGTGTAGCTAATTTGACTAACCCAATTATTTGACAGTGTATACTTTTTCATTACCCCAGAAAAACGAAATACAAAGTCCACCCTGGAGAGATCAGAACTCAAAATGTAAAGTATTATAATTTGATAACGACAACATGGAGGTTTTTGAATTGTAAGCATACTGGGTGCATAAGTCATTATTCATAGTATTGGGTCAAGATATGAATGTCAGAACATATCACTCTTCTCTAACAACATTTAAGGCCTTTCTTTGTGCAAAGAAAACATGTAAATAAAAACATACACAGCATAGAGACACACATCACCAACACAAAAGCAATAATAAATCATTCTCAGGTCTACAGAAAAGAGATGTGGGAGATATTAATACCATAAAACTATGTCATTATAGTAAATTGGTGAGATGTTAATCTCAGAGTAAATAATCATCATGCTTTTTATAATACTTTGAGCCTTGTTCTTAAGGATAGCTGAAGGCATTAAAAGGGAGGTAGGAGACATAGAGAGGATGGGGAAAATATATATTTATATATAGGAGGATCAGTATGACTGAATGTTTAAGAAGTTCGTTTCACAACCATGAGGTCCTAGGTTCAATCTGAGTACATAGCACCTTGAACAAATATTTTCTTAAGCCTTGAGTTAGCCCATATGTTGAGTGGAATTGGGTACACAGAAACTATATGGAAACTTGCTAGGTGGATTGTGTCTGTAATACTGTAACACTGAATGCTTGCAACAGAGTAGATTATGCTAAGCACCTCAAAAGCCTTGTCATACACACTGTGCGATGCTAACCTTGCCTGAGAATTATGTTACGGATACACGTTTCAAAGGAATGCTCAGCCTCTTACATGTTTACTCAGGAACAAATCATTCAGTTGATTAAACAACTGAATCTTCGCCATTAAATGATACATGTGTATGTAATTTGCATAGGTCTGCTCTATGAAGATCAACCTTGAAAGGACAAACCTATGATCAAAAGATATTCCAGAAATGACCATCAACTTTATTATGCTTTCTTAGATACTGTTGCATGTACTTCCTAATTTGTCACACATGTCCTTCCCTTTTTTAAGGAAACAAGGTATGTGTTGAGAGAATTTGGCTGCAGGTTAAGTGACCATGTTGAGACTGTTGCTCATTTAACAGCTGCACTGAGCATAAAAAGCAAATATTTAAAAGTTTTCTCATTGCTTCACGGATCACAATCTGGCTGAAAATGTTATTTGAATCGGTAAAACAGTAATTGAGAATACTTGAAACAGATGTATTCCAAGAAAGACCTGGCATAACGTATTTACATCAGGTACTAAAATATGTTAGTTTTTAAATAAAAGAAAAGAGCACTGTAGCAGAATGAAAAGAAGATACACTATTGTAAAGAACTCACACAGTTAATATCTACAAAGAGAGACAGATGTTATGTGAGATAACTGATTATTTCTGTCCTCATTGTCTCATGACAGTGATGTAATCAACTGAACATTTAGTGTAAACCTCTTTGCCTAATCACGTGTTAAGGTCATCTCTACAAATTTTCTATAGAAATTAGAGCTAGCACTGATTTTGTTATGATGTTTTGTATCCAAGGCATAATAAAATCAGTGCTGGCTGTAATTTCTTCAGAAAATCTGTAGAGATGATCTTAACACATGATTTAAGAGCACTGCTAACACAGTAGTACACGGTATTGACTTATAAAAATGTTTAATATACTTTGTAGCATGTAATGGTTGCATAACGAAATACCATATGCCTCCAAGTCATTAATCTTTGTCTAATGAGGCAACAAAGGAGCTTCTTAGTGCTCACTCAGCCTACTGGAAACAGCAACTAAACAACATTCAAATATCTTAAAAGTGAACGGTATATTATAGCCTGGAAATACACTGTCTGGAAAAAAAAAATGTCAAGATGACGCCAATGGATCTTTGATTAATAGATACCTCTGATCAAGGGTTTGCTTGATTAAGAGCTAAACACCAATAAAACACCTTCCTCATTTGGCAATTCATATATTCCATCTTTCATAGGACCTTATGCATACTACCATAAAAGCTAACACAAGAACTTCAGTGTAGTCAATCAAACTACTTCACATATACGCCAAAATTTCCTTAAATATCTTCATGATAGTCTCCTGAAATATGAAACATATGGGAAAATATCTGAAGATAAATATATTGAGAATTGAGGTTGTTTAGCTCCAGCTCAACTCAGAATCCACTTGACCAGCAGTTCTCAAACTTACTTTGATACAAAATTCATTCTTTTATCTTTCACCTTTTACTTGTTTCAGTCATTAGACTGTGGCCATGCTGGGGCACCACCTTGAAGAATTTTTAGTTGAATGAATCGACCACAGAACTTATTTTTCTTTAAGCCTGGTACTTATTCTATTAATTCCTTTTGCTGAACTGCTAAGTTACAGGGACATAAATATACCAACACTTGTTGTCAAGTGATGGTGAGGGACAAATACAGAAACAATTACACACACACACACACACACATATATAT
>NC_068981.1:120166900-120183802 GCF_001194135.2 Octopus bimaculoides | reverse complement strand
ATTTTTACGAAATTTTTGGTAGAGATCTATAAATACATAAATTCTTATAAAGATTTTATCCTTACATTATATATATATATATATATATATATATATATATATATACAGCAGGCTTCTTTCAGTTTCCATCTACCAGCTAGCTTCTTACTACACAGCTACACCTGTGCCTTATATGATTTTCTAAAAGTCATGAAAGACATATACCAATATATTATGGACAACTTTCATCCACCACCAACCTAATCTTAATAAAACATTAAATGAAATAAAACTTGTTTTAGCGGGAGAGTTCATTCATATAAAAAATATATCTATATTAATAAAATTGGTTTGGTAAAACTGACATGTCAGTCTGCTATAGTCACTACACCCTCCGCCTCCTTCAAATAGCCCTACAAAGATTTTAGCATTCCAATAAATAAAAAATAAATGAACAATATGACGCTGATTGTCTCCTGGTATCCCTGTGTGTGTATGTGTGTGTGAAACAATAACTGAATGTATATGTTGGTATCTGTATGTTTAACAGACAGACTGCATGTGCAATGTCTGTTGATATCTGTGTGTGTCAGTTGTTATTTGTGTATGTTTGTGTAACAATATAAGACTGATATCTGTGCATATGTGTGTGTGCTTATATATGTATGCATGTGTGTATGTATAAAACGAATCGACTGTGTGTATGTGTATGTAACAAATATGTGACTGTGTTTAAGTGTGTATGTGCATACATCATTATCTGTGTATGTTCGTGTAACAATAGGAGATTATACAATTGTCAGCTGGTATCTACTGGCATGTGGCTTAGAGATTATGGTATTCAGCTCACAATCGTGAGTTCAAAAACCAACAGTACATTGTTACATGGTACTCCTTCAGTCTACTCAGCTGGAAAAAGTGAGTTGTACCTGTAATTCGGAAGGGCCGGCCTTGTATATAATAATCTATTATTTTCAAAATGGTGAATGGTGTTTATTTCATAAAGTATATTCTTATTAAATTTCATTAACCCTTCAGTATTTAAACCAGCCATATCTGGCCCAAATATTCTACCTGCTTTATGCTCAAACAGTCCAGATCAGTCTCTCACACTTACCCTACAATGTCATTCTAAAAATAAACAGTCACATCATCAAAATTTTGAAGCCATAAGATAATACATGATTAATTCAAAATAATGTGAATAAATATAGGCACAGGCATGGCTGTGTGGTAAGAAGCTTGCTTCCCAACTACATGATTCTGGGTTCAGTCCCACAGCATGGCACCTAGAGGAAGTGTCTTCTACTATAGCCTTGAGCCAACCAAAGTCTTGTGAGTGGATTTGGTAGGCAGAAACTGAAAGAAGTATATCATATAGATGAATATACTTGTGTTTGTGTTTGTCCCCACCCCCACCCATCATCACTTGACAACCAATGTTGGTGTGTTTACATCCCTCTAACTTAGCAGTTCAGTAAAAGGGATCGATAGAATAAGTACTAGGCTTAGAAAGAGTAAGTCCTGGGTTCTATTTCTTTGAATAAAACCCCTTAAGGTGGTGCTCCAGCACGGCCACAGTCAAATGACTAAAACAAGTAAAAGAATAAGTAATACACTTGACAAGAGTAACCTAAACGGTAAAGAGTTAAAGAACATCATATTTCATGGTGCCCCAGAAATTTTTCATGAGATCTTGCTATTCCTCAAAAGTCCTTTTATGAAACAATGCACTGGACTTATGACCAAAGACATTCCAGCCATTGTTTATGGAGTTGGTTGTGTTGGGTGTAATAATCCTTCCTACTAAAGGCTCAAGGCCTGAAATATTTTAGGGGAGCAGGCTAGTCAATTAGATCAAAACCAGTGCACAACTGGTACTCATTTCATTGACCCCAAAAAGGAAAAAGGCAAAGCTGACCTTGGGAAAACTCAGAATGTAAAGATGGATGAAATGCCACAAAGCATTTTGTCAAGCATGCTAACAGTTCTGCCTTTGGTGGATGTAACAATGGAGACTTCTAACTTAGTTATATATTTCCCCACCAATAAATGAGAAGAAAGAATCCAAGGTTATAAAAGTAAATGACCATTTAACTTGCAACTAAAATGCCAAGTGTCCATCAAATATATACACAAGTATAAAACCCTAAAGGTCAAAAACTCAGATAATTAATTCATCAAAAATTCTGAGATAATATTTGAGTAAATAGTTATAACTATTCAAAAATTCCATATTAACTATTTGATATAAAAAAAAAAAGAAAAAGGATATTTAAAACAGGGAGTAGAATCCTACCTCAACCATTTGTTCATCCATACCTACATAAAACACTTACGTGCCTCATGTACTTCAAAACAAAATCAACCATGATACAAATGCTACTATTTTGCCAATTATAATTCAAGATTAGAGTGGTATTTCAAAATCCAATAAGTAGCTTAAGAGGGATTATATTGATTATGATTATTATTATTTTCATTTTTTATATATATTTGTATTTTTGTTTTTATTATATCTTATTTATCATATTATCATCATCATCAACACCATTGTTAAGGCAGTGAGCTGGCAGAATTGTTAGCAAACTTAGCAGCATTTCTTCCAGCTTTAAGTACTGAGTT
The DNA here is from genome assembly GCF_001194135.2 of Octopus bimaculoides. Lineage (NCBI taxonomy): Eukaryota > Metazoa > Mollusca > Cephalopoda > Octopoda > Octopodidae > Octopus > Octopus bimaculoides. Next base: position 120,181,198 of record NC_068981.1, on the reverse strand, counting down.
CAAATTCTGCCAAGGTCAACTTTGCCTTTCATCCTTTTGGGGTTGAGAAAATAAGTACCAGTTGAGCATTGGAGTCGATGTAATCAATTGGTCCCCTCCCCAACAATTTCAGGCCTTCTGCATATAGTAGAAAGAACCATCATCATTATTATTATTATTATCTATTTTTATTTACCTATTTATATATTTATTTATTTATCTGCAGCTTAAATAAAGTGAACAGACAACAGTATATAACGGTATATAACGAATATCCCATATCTCTATAGACAAAATGCTGTTTGTTATGAAATAATAAGCACATTTCTCTTCTCAAAGTTTTGCCTATGTTATGCAAACCAAAATTCAGTATTAAAAGAAATAGAGTGAAAATAACATTAACAAGAATAACCAATTTTCAGACCAAAATGTAAGGCAGCAAGCAGGCAGAATCATTAGTGTGCTGAGCAAAATACTTAGTAGCATTTTATCTGTCTGTACGTTCTGAGTTCAAATTCCGCTGAGGAATGATAATGATGATGTTTAGCACAATGACAGTGTCAAACTGCTGATTTATGACTAATATGTAAATTAGCTTGAGTAAGGCACCTGTCGACCAATGTCAACCTTGCATCAACACAAGCATGAGCTGGCTTATGCAAGATATTTTGTAGAAGTGTGCAAGTCTCTTCACTCCAAACCACCAATGCTTATCCAAGAGAAAGCCACCAATTCGGGTTAATACGGCTTAGCACCAGTGCCATTTGCAGGCATTGCTGACAGAACACAAAGCCAGAACAGATACAAGGCATCTTGCCTGACTCTCTAAGATCCAACCAATCCATCCAAATGGGTTGGTGTCTATTTTTTATCCACCCCAAAAAGATAAAAGGCAAAGCTGAGACTTGAACACAGTTCACAGTGCTGGAATAAATTAAAATTTTTGTTGGCACTCCATCGCTTACGACGTCGAGGGTTCCAGTTGATCAACGGAACAGCCTGCTCGTGAAATTAATGTGCAAGTGGCTGAGCACTCCACAGACACGTGTACCCTTAATGTAGTTCTCGGGGATATTCAGCATGACAAGGATGACCCTTTGAATTACAGGCACAACAGAAACAGGAAGTAAGAGTGAGTGAAAGTTGTGGTGGAAGAGTACAGCAGGGTTCGCCAACATCCCCTGCCGGAGCCTCGTGGAGCTTTAGGTGTTTTCGCTCAATAAACACTCACAACGCCCAGTCTGGGAATCGAAACTGCGATCCTATGACTGCGAGTCCGCTGCCCTAACCACTGGACCATTGCGCCTCCACGCTGGAATAAATACTACAAAACAATCTATCCAGTGCTCTAATAACTCTGACATTTCACAGCCTTTTTGTAAGTTTAGTATTTTCTGTGTTAAGGTACAAGTTATATTACTTCTAACAGAACAGTGTGATTAAATGGGAAATGTCCAGGATAGTGAATGCAAAAGTATTTTTTTCAGACACTACTAGTGAGTTGCAAGAACTTGGGGAAATTTCCTTTCATATTTTAGTCTGGTGGAGAGAAGGCGCCATCTACAATCTTTTTCGGCCTTCTGAGACTGATAAGATCAACATGGTTTCCAGTCACCCTGAACACCTTTAGATTAACAATTGCAAAAAGCAATGAAAATCTGGGAAACAATGAGTGCAAGGTTTAGCAAATTTGAGACATAGTAAGGGTGGTGCAAAGAGGAGAGAAAGACATGGAAGGAGATGAAATGAGTGAGCTGAGAGAAGATGGTATACAACTAGCTAGCTCAGGGGAACAGAGGTCAATGTAGTAGTAACAGAATGGGCAGAGAGATCTATCAGAACATATATGTCAGCCAGGTATTGTAGAATGTTGGTGAGTGAATTTTTGTCAATCAGTCAGACAGCCTTCTTTTGGATAGGTCTATCTACATCAAGATGAAAAATGTTCTGAACATATATCCTTTAGTATATTTTCATAAAAATATGAGCAAGAAATGTATTCTAGAATTAATTAAATCAAATATGGTTCTTGGACAGTCGACACTTACAATTACAATATATTCTTTATATTCTGGATAATAAAAACAAAAGGTTTTTTCAAACATATGAGGCCTTACTGAAGTGAAAGAGTCAATTAATAGATGACTGAATTGATAAATATTAATAGCAATATGGTATCATCTCCTAAACATAAAAGTGCTGTAAAAAGATGGCAGCATCCCAAAAAGAAGACTGAGATAACTAGGTCTCACTTTAATCTCTCTATAATGACATACCAAGACAGATGTAGTAGGCTGGATCTAGAAGGTGTTGACCTACCAGTTAAAGAATTCATCATCATTATTTTACATCTGCTTTCTATGCTGGCATGGGCTGGATGAGAAATTATCAACCCATATCCATCTTTTGTCCCAGTCTATAAGGAATGCACAGTCACATGAATAAGGAAGCCTCTACATAGTTACAATGAAATGATGAAATGACTATGGCTACATCTTTGGTCATAGATCTGTTTGATCTGGACTGGCCTGGAGTTAAACAAGATCATCAGTATTGACACTATTTAACTGACAGGTATTTTATCTGCTTACAATACTAAGCTCAATGGTACAACTTCTCATAGGTATAGCATGAAGAATGATGAGCTCTAGTATGATGTCTACCCCAAGATAAACTATTTGATAAATCTTCAGTAATGCTTCAACATGCCTGTAGATTATGACATTTTGATACCATTTAATGACATAAGCAAACTTTTCTTAAAGAGATATGAAATTTAATATCAAAAGACATTGATAACAGAGAATTTAAAAACAACCACAAATATTGATCATAAACACTAAAAACAAATCTTGGGAGAGTAAAAATATACATTATCAATAACATTCATTCTTCATGCTGGTAAAGTAGGATAGGTCTACCATAGATACTACTGCTACTTGTTCTCTCTTCACAGAAGCCTGACCTGAAATCTTAACAACTAACCACCTCATCTCATGTCTTCTTCAATCTTTCTCTGCCTGAAGGACCTTCCATGAACACACATTTCTTAACTCAGCCATCATATGACCATACTACCACAGTCACCTTTCCTACATGCAGGTACATAATGACTTCAATATTCAGCTAGTGTCTTCCAACAATGTCAGAAACATGATTTATTGGACTTGTAATACCCAACAAATCATGCTACCTTTATTTTTCCTTAATCTCAACAGATCTCCCACAATCAGTGCCCTAGTCTCCTTATCAAACAGCAGACAGGCACAGATGTTAATGACATGATTAATGCTAATACACCTGATAACAGCAGATGTAGAATAACCCTAAAAGTTATGCTATAAATAAAGTGTTACGTTTTGGAACATCATGGTCTAGATTAGAAAAAGTTATAATATTCTCTAGTTTAGTGTTCTGTTTTTACCAAGAACAAAATATTAAACAGTTGACAGTCCATCCCTTCAGTAATAAACTAAGTCTCCATACAGCCTTCTTCTTAAAATTACAAAGTCTTTGGTATTTAGATCAACAAACAAGTTCAATGCTGTGCAAGTTTATATACTAACTACAGTAATGTAACAGAAAATAATTCTTCAATCTTTATCTAATCTACGAACAAGAACTTTTCTCTCTTCTTCAAAGCCAACTTTGCCATAACTTTGCATTGCTTCCTAGATGTAATCTTTGCTACATTACAAGGATTTTTTTTTTTTTAATTCCCAAATGCACACATACTTCTTTTTAGAAGTAATGTTTCTTAACCCTAATAAATTCTAATGAAGAAAATTCATAATTCAGGAATAACTAATCAAATAATTCATGGTAACTCACAGACTTAACATGCAAAACATTAACCCTTTAGAATTCAGATTACTCTGTCAAACGTAATGCTTATATCTGTTCACATTGTTTTCAGTTAATCATGCATTATTTTATGGCTTAGAATGACATTGTAAGACTTGTGCAAGAGACTGGATCTGGCCAGTTCAAACATAAAACAGGTAGAATATTTTTGCCAGATAGGGCCAGTTTAAATGGTAGAAGTTAGATGATATGCATTTTATTGATACAAGGATGGGGGCAAAAGTTAGAATTAAAGTTCTGCTACAAATGTTGAATTATACTTGCTACAATTTATTATGTACTTGAAGAATATATATTACACACTCCACGTTTGAGTAGAGTTAAGAAGGATATAAATATATGTTTGGGCCAATGAATGAATGAGTTACTACAATAATGGTAGAAGAGGTACTATGAGTGAAGTGGTACTATGAAATCAGGCCCTGTTGCCAGACTTTAGCATGTTGGGGTGTTTCAGAATATTCTGAGTGGGCACTAATTTGTAATAATGCTGAAGTGGAGTTTTGAAATAAGTGAATCACTGAAAATCTGAGGGTGCACCATTGAATAGAGTGGGGACAGTGCCCTGCAGTACATCCCCCACTTAGCAATGGCCATGTATGAGGTGATGGGAAAGGACATATACAATAAAGAATACACATGGTTCTCACAAGTGAGGTAACATAGGATCAAGATGCACTGGAAGTTAAGAAATTGCAGACCCATTTAACCTACATTAGCACAAAGAAAAAACCAAATATCACAGTAATAATGATAATGTTATTGTTGTTTAGTCCCAAGTGTATGATCAAAAGCCTTCTAGTTGTGACCATCACATCTTTTAATCAAATACAGTGCATCCAAGACCAAATTACCAAAACCATTCTTCTTTAAGACAATAGGGTGTGATTTGAGGGTGGTTTAGCCGCTTTCTATGGTAGCTCAGAAGACAGTGTAGAGTCTTTTAGTAATAACACTGATCAGTAGTGATTGTCATATAATGATTATTGTAAGATTCTTTCCCTATTCAAAGCTGAATAGATTTGTAACACTTTAACTCTCATGCGGTCTATCTTAAGTGCTTATATATATTTGGTCTATCTCCAAATTAAGATAGACCAACAGCAAATAACCACATACTATACTCCCTATAATGTTCATTTAGTTTCAGTTTAACTTCTGTAATTTCCCAGGCAATCAAATACACATCATAATTTTTCCCTGCAGTTTTATCAGCCAAATCTTATCACATGTTCCAAATTCCACAAAATTTACATTCAAAGAAAGAATCATTTAATCAATTCAAAGGTTACAAGTATTGCTACTGGTATATTCCTTCATCAAAGCATTGTATTCATGTAACACAAAAACAAAATTTTACATTCAACACAAGGCAAATATGATAATATAAACAATGCATCTTTAGCGTGCGTGCGTGTTTTGGTTTTGTTTCAGACACATTTTTGTATCAGGGTAGCGATGAGAGGTGGCGGGAGAGTATTGTTGGGAATTTTAAAAATATGTTTCTACATACGTTTGAACGGCATTCAAACCAGCAGCTTTCATTTTAGACAATCTGTCGTGCCAATAGTAGTTAGGTGTACGGAAGTAATGCATACTGCCAGACACATATTTAAATGGTTTGCCATCTTTAACAAAGGTGTTGCGCTCATAATCGATTCTAAATGAGCGATTTGATGACTAAAATGAGACAAATAAATAAGAATAATCAGCATTTATTTAATGAATGGACTTATATCAAGTTTTAGGAAATCAGGATTGGATTCACACTTAACAAATTCTATTATCTGTTCATTGTTTTGAGTTCTTCTTTGGTTATTTTCATAAACAGTGTAACCTAAGAGTACATTATATAATATGCCCTTTATTTAAAACAGCATAGGTGATTTGACTGTAATTCCTAGTACAATGTGTGTGTATGTGTGCATATGTGCGCACATGCATGTGTGTGTGTTACCACCATTATTTAACATCATCTGTGTTTCATGCTGACATGAGTTGGAAAATTGAACAGGATCCTACAAAGCAGAGGAATGTGTAATGCTCCAATGTCTGCTTGGCATAGTTTTTTATTTTCATATTTAATGCGTTTGTGTACATTTGGATGTAGAAAAACCTTTTGCAGTTGAACTATTGGTTTCAAATTTTGGCATAAGGCCAGCAATTCCAGGAAGTGGGCAAGTCAATTATATCGACCCCAGCACTCAACTGGTATTTATTCTATCCAGCACTCAACTGGTATTTATTCTATTCAGCCTTTCATTATTTCATTCATTCAGGTTCAGTAAAATTAACACAAGTACTCAGGTTGACCTAATCAACTGTTTTCTCACTGCTGAAGAAATCAATAGGGCTAGTCATTTTTTGATGAGTAACACAAATGAGTAAGAAGTCAGGAAATTAACCACACTAATTTGTAGATGAATACATAGCAATTTTATATATACATGATGGACTCTCCCATCGAAGATGACATATGGGTATTCATCTTTTGCCAAACAACCTGCACAAATGGATTGTTTATAGTGATCAAATGTATATGCTGTACATTAGCTCACTCCCTCAATCAAATCAACGTTGTCTGAACTGGTGCATGGCACACCATACACCAGGTGTCAAAGTGATCTCACAGAAACGCGAGATGGTGTGTTTTGCTCAAGAACACAACGCACCACCTGCTCTAGGGATTGAAATCACAATCTCATGGTTCTGAGTGCAACATACCAATCACTAAGCCATGAATCCTCAGATTTACAGGGTACAGTAAATATATTGTCATCTAAATTACGCAAAAATGAAAAGAACACTAACATTTACCAAAATTACTTTAAAATATCTTGAAATACTAAAGAGTAAATTTATTCAATAAAATTGCCATACTAGCTTCAACCATGGCTTCCAAATGACTTTGGAATCCCCTGCAACTCTTCTGGATAGTCTCCTTGTTTAAGTTGGTGAATGCTGCCTTAATCCTTGCCTTCAGTTCATCTTTGGTATTACAAGAAGTTTTGTTGGTCTCTTGCTCAACTGTGCCCCACACATAATAATCAAGGGGTTACAGTCTGGGAAGTTAGGTGGCCAGATGTTAGGAGCAGTGTGGTCACAGAAATTGTCTGATAGCTATGACTGGGTTCTCCTGCCTGTGTGGCATGGTGCAGAGTCCTGTTACCAGACATAGGGCCTTCCAGCAGCCACCCTCTTGAGCCAGTACAGCACTACCTCCTCCAGGCACCCGATGTAGGCCTCCATGTTCAGTTTGAGGCTGTGTGGGAATATGAATGGTGGCATATTGTCACTATCACTAGTGATCACTCCAAACACAATGATGTTGACTGGATGTTTGATTTTTATCACTCTCGGTACATGCACTATCCTCAGATTGGCACCCAAACACTCTGAAATGTTCATATTGGAGTTTCTGATGTGATTGCCAAGCAGTAAAACATGTCCTTTCCAAAGTTCTGGCAGATTGAATTGTGTTATGGTGCTGTTTTTCTCACAGACAGTGGCCAACTGACCGTACTATACTGTGTAGTCAACAAAATCAAAAGCAATGCACATGCGCGAAATTAAAAGTATAAAATGACGATAATTTACCCATCACACCCTGCATATATAAGTTGGGTCACCTCATAAATAATGCAGTATTTTTATACTCCTTTTATTTTTCAAAATTAAGATAAAGTTCTTTTTTAATCTAAAATATACTCTCCTTCATTTTCTACAATGCTCTTCCATCTAACTGGTAAACTTGCAAGGCCCCTCTTCCAAAATTCACTTGTCCGTAATGAAAAATACTCCTCCAATACTTTTCTGACCTCATCTACAGAATTCATATTTTTCCATCCAAATGATTTTGAAGACTGTGAAATAAATGATAATCAGATGGGGCAATGTCCAGTGAATATGGTGGGTGGGGCAACATTTCCCATTCAAACTGCTCCAACTTTTGGAATGTCACTCTCACTGTATGTGGCTGAGCATTATTCTGATGGAAGAACACCTTTTGTCTTAAAACCAAAGATGGTTGTTTTTCTTCTAGCGCCGACTTAAGCTGCTCAGAGTAGATCTCATTTGTCAGCGTTTGCTTTGAGTTTAAAAGTTCAAAGTGGATTAAACCTTTCATATCCCACCTAACAGAAAACAACACCTTATGTGGGTGAAGACCTTCTCTAACCTGGGGTATCAGTGTTTCTCCTTTCCATGCCCACTGTCTTCAGTGCTTGATATTTTTATAGAGGACCCATTTCTCATCACAAGTCACTATTCAGTCCAAAAAAAGGTTCATTTGTGAGACGTGACAGCAAAGAAGAGCACACATTCACTCTCTGCATGCGATTAGACTCAGAAAGTTTGTGAGGAACCCATCGACCCAATTTGCTGACTTTTTTGATGGCACACAGGTGTCAATGAATCCAAGCTTTTCTGTTCATTCCTCAACAATTACAATGTGATTTTGTCCCACCAGAGTTTGCAGGATGTCCTCATTGAGCTCTATAGATCTCCCAGGATGAGGCTCATCTTCTAGGCTGTCGTTTCCAGTTCGGAATTTCTGGAACCACCATTGACACTGGCTTATGCTTATTGTCCAATACATATGTACTGCATTAATATTCCTCACACTTTCCATTGCACTGTTGCCTTTATTGAACTCATAAAGCAAAATATGCCGAATATGTTCCTGTGTCACTTCCATTATAGCTTTGAAAAAATAACTGTTAAAATCGAACTGCACTCATCAAAACTTGCACTAAGAATAAGGACAAGGTAAAATTACTACGTGCTTTTATAGCAAGTTGATGCAGGTAGTTAATCTCTTCTGACTTTTAGTTCATGCAATTGAAACAACTGCATTATTTATGGGATGACCATATGTATGTATGTATGTATGTATGTACGTATGTATATATGCATGCATATATATTATGTGGTAATGCTTTAACAAGTAGAAAAGTACTCAATCAGCCAAGAGAGTAAAGATAATCTTAAATTAAAATCCACAGATCTTGCAATAATAGCTACCCATGGTTTCTTGGTTGAAATGATAATTCATTCCACCATTTGTCAATTGCCTTTTGAGCAGAAGACATTATCTTCTCAAGTCACATAGACTCATAAGGCCAGTTTCTTGGTTTCTGAAGCGTATATATTCCCTGTTGGATGGGCTGCTGATCCATCACAGAAATACTCATTTTTGCCAGCACTGTGAAATAAAGTGTTTTCCTGAAGAACATAACACATTGCTCAGTTCAGGAATCAAAATCATCAAGCTACATGCCTCCATGCCTCCACTATGTGTATGTGCATATATATATATATATATATATATATAGGTCTCATGTAAAAATCACCCAGTAAGTATGCACTGTAAAGTGATTGTCATTAGGCAGGGCAACTAGTTGTAGAAACCATGCCACAGCAGATAATAGAGTTTTGTGCAGTCCTCTGGCTTATCAGTTCCTGTTAAACTGTCCAACCCATGCTACCATGGAAGATGGATGTTAAATGATAAAGATAACAGCATGTATGTACATATGTATGTATACATGCTATACATGCATGTATGTATTACTGTTGATAACGAAGATGATAGTAGCAGCAGCAGTGGCAACAATAATAACAGCAATTATAAGAAGGGAGAAGAAATACAAATAACTTACGAAGCAGTACCAAAGAGTTCCTGGAGTAATTATGTTTAATAAAAAATAATTTATTTACAGAAGTTTTAACATCATCTCTTTCGAAATAGTCACACTGATCCTAGTGTTCCTGCCACTTCTGAAATCCAGCCTGGAAGTTGCTTTCCATGAGTGAATCAAGGACCTCCTGTGATTTGCTCTTGATTTCAACAATGGTGTTAAAACAGCAGCCTTTGAGCTGCATGCTCATCTTGGGGAAGAGATGGAAGTCTGCAAGTGCCAAATCTGGCAAGTAGGGCAGGTGTGGAAGTGATAACATACTGTTTTTGGCAAGAAATTCATGAGTGAGGAGAGCTCAGTCACAGTGTGTAATCTAGACATTTGGTACTCACTGATATAACAGACCAACAATACCAGCAGTGTTGTCAATTGTCCTCTGGTGATCATTACGCACAAGTTGATGAATTTTCTCTACATTTCCAGATCACTCATTGTCTTCCAGGGATGTTCTTCTGCTTTTGAAGCACTTGTGCCACTTGAAACATTGCGCACGACCCATTGCCTCATTGCCATAATCTTGCTGAAGCATGCTCAATATCTCTGTAGTAGACTTCCCAAGTTCAACACAAAATTTCAAGTTGGCTCTTTGTCCCAACTTCCTGTTCATGACAAACATCACAGACTACAGCATACACGTGATCACAAAAACACAAATTTCACAACTTGAGAAGTAAACAACAATATCACTTGCCACATTGCCTCATGAAGGTCATTGCTAGCTCTCACTGCACACACAACTGTGTGCTGCCACCTGTTGGCGCACTACAGAGCTAGTCCAGGAACTTTTGATACATGAATGGCAATGAAAAATAAAGAAAAAGAGAGAGAAAAAGAGAAAATCTGTGCATGTGTGTGTGAGAGAGAGAGAGAGACAGACAGACAGAGAAAGGCAATTCAAAACAGATCTGGTGAGAAATTGTTCAAATGAAACTTAAGAATATTAGGTTATACAGAGAGATCACAAATCATGAAGAGACACTGCATTACACAACTATGTAATGGAGAAATAAAAAGAGAAACAAAATGCTATGATGATGATGATGATTATGATGACGATGACATTGTAACTGAAAAAAAATTGCTTCAACTTTGGTTGTATTTGATATTTCATGACTGTAAAACCACAATAAGCACGAAGAAAAAAAAAACAAAAATTAAATTATTATATATTTCAAATTTATGTGATACTAAGGTATAGGATTACAAATGATATGGTTATAAGTTGAAAATCTTACTAGTAGAGAAAAGCTTATAGCAATTTGCTCTAGTTTGCCAGACTAAAAAATTTCAAATTTCTTACTTCTACTTACAAATATTTAAAAAAAAATTTCAATGCAACAACAATAAAACCTATCCCATGGAAAATTCAAGTAAAACAGCAACTTAAAATATCACAAGATAACAACTTGTATTTATGAAAGCAAAGACTTAAGTACAAAGTTAAATGACTATAGTTCAAAATAGTTGTATAAAAAAAATTAGGCTTTTACTAACTGGTGCATATAAAAATAATTAAATGACTTACTTATCTCAGTCACATGAGATAAAGTAAAGAAAAAATAGAAAATATGAAATAAAAAGCAAATATCTGAATCCACCTCCACTTATTTATTTTTTTAATATAACCAGGAAACAGGAAAGGCAACTAGTAATGAATGTGGAGGAGGAGAGTTGAGTAAAATTGTGCCAAGCAATACACATGAAAGGAATTTAAGGAAGAGGAAGATAGGAGCAGAGGTGGGTGGTGGTGAGGGGTGAAAGCTGATCTGAAAGGTTGAACCTTACAAAGGAAACAAATGGTGAGACACTGTGCTAAAGATCTAGCCAACCCATGAAAATATCGAAAAGCAAACACAGAATGATGACAACGATGATGATATTAGTGGTAGTGGTGATGACAATCTTCACAGGTTGATATATGAGGAAAATGCTTTGTCATCATCATCAACATTTAACGCCCATCTTCCATACTGGCACAAGTTTGAATTCTTGACAGAAACTGGCAAGGCCAGGGACTACACCAAATTCCATAGTCTGTTTCGGTTTGGTTTCCACAGCTGGATGCCCTTTCTAACACCAACCATTTTACAGAGTGTACTGGGTGCTTTTTATGTGGCACCAGCACCAGTGCTTTTTACATAGTACCAGCACCTACACTAAAACTTTTTACATAGTACCAGCACCCACACTAAAACTTTTTACATGGCACCTTGGTTTTAGGATCTCAATTTTGTTATGGTTTTTGCAAAGACACTAATGTTATAAATAAAGCGAAACCAAGTCATAAATTTGGCTTTCCGAGTACTTAATCTCAGATTCTATTTTCTAATGATATTTCTTATACAATGCAGGAATGATTTTTGAAGCTTTACATGCCACAGAGTCCAATATGCAGCAAGAAGCATTTAGATCAGACTCCTGCTCTGAAGAAAACTTTATATTTTGGTGCACTGCATTCTACCACAGGAAACCATGGATCATAGATATAAAGTTACTTTCTCGAGTCATATCAACTCAAAAGGGTCGATTTCTGGATTTTATGATATATATGTTCCCCGAATGGATGGGATGCCAGTCCGTCACAGGATTACTCATTTTGTCAGCTGAGTGGGCTGGAGTGATGTGAAATGAAATGCTTTGCTCAAGAACACAATGTGTTTCATATATATATATATATATATATATATATATATACACACATATATATATACATACATATATATACATATATATACATACATATATACATACATACATATATACATATATACATACATACATATATACATACATACATACATATATACATACATATATACATACATATACACATACATATATTTATATACATGCATATATACATACATTTGCATAGATACATATACACGCATATATACATACATATATATACATATACATGCATATATGCATACATATGCATATATACATATATATATACATACACATATACATATATATACATATCTATACATATACATATATTTATGCATATATATATATATATATATATATATATGCATATATACATACATATATCATCATCATCATTATCACCATTGTTTAACATCTGCTTTCCATGCTGGCATGGGTTGGACCGCTTGACTGAGGTCTGGAGTGCCAGTGACTGCGCCAGGCCCCAATCTGATCTGGATATGTTTCTACAGCTTAATACCCTTCTTGACGCCAAGCACTTCGAGGATGTAGTGGATGCTTTTCACATGCCACAGGCACAGGAGTCGGTAAGGCAGGCCTGACATCGATCATGTTTGGATAATGCTTATGTGCCATGGGCACGGGAGCCAGTCAGTGGGTATTGGCATTGGCCACGTTCAAATGGTGCTTTTTACGTGCTACCAGCACAGGGGCTAGTCAGGCGGTCCTGGCATTGATCACATTCGGATAGTGTTTTTTATGTGCCACCAGCACAGGAGCCAGTCAAGGGGAACTGGTATTGGCCATATTCGGATGGTGCTATTTACATGCCACCAGCACGGGAGCCAATCAGGTGGACCAGGCATCGACCACATTTAGGTGGTACTTTCTACGTGCCACCGGCACTGGAGCCTGCCAGGGGATACTGGCATCAACTGCATTCGAATGACAATTTACATGCCACTGGAACAGGAGCTATTCAGGGGGCACTGGCCACAGCTACGATTTTGGTTTTACTTGACTCAACAGGTTTTCTCAAGCATATCATATCGCCCAACACATCAGCAGGTACTCTTAAACAGGTCGGACATGCAACACTGACATCAGCAACGGCTGCTATCTTACTTTAATTGCAGAGTCTTCTCAATCACAGCATATCGCCAAAGGTCTCAGTCTCCTGTCATTGCCTCTTTGAGGCCCAATGTTCGAGGGTCATGCTCCACCACCTCATCCCATGTCTTCCTGGGTTTACCTCTTCCACAGGTTCCTTCCACAGTTAGGGAGTGGTACATCCTCACACAGGTCTCCTCATCCAAACATAACACATGACCATACCAATGCAATCGTCGCTCTTGCACACCACATTTGATGCTTCTTATGCCCATCTTTTCTCTCAGGGTGCTTACACTCTGTCTAGTATGCACACTGACATTACACATCCAGCAGAGCATACTAGCTTCATTTCCTTCAAGCTTACGCATGTCCTCAGCAGTCATGGCCCATGTTTCACTGCCATGTAGCATGGCAATTCACACACATGCATCATACAGTCTACCTTTCATCCTGAGCAAGAGGTCCTTAGTTGCCAGCAGAGGTAGGAACTCCCTGAACTTTACCCAGACTATTCTTATTCTAGCCTCTACACTCTGAGAGCAACCACCCCTACTACAGACTTGGTCACCTAGGTAGCGGAAGCTATTAATTACCTCTAGTTTCTCCTCCTGACATGTGATGGAATCTGTTTTCTGTACATTTTCAGTGTTTATTGCCCCTGTGCATCTGCCACACACAAAAACTATCTTCCCAGTTAACCTTCCTTTGATATTGCCACACCTTTTATGTGTCCATAGCTTACACCGGGTACCTCCAATGGAGTACCTACCCACGCCTTTTCTACAGATCGAGCAGGGCCATCTACTTGAAGGAGTTTGTGATGTGTTCGCCTTCCTACTTACTAAGACTTTGGTTTTTGCTAGGTTAAACCTAAGGTCCTTCGATTCTAGACCTTGCTTCCACACAATTAAACTTCATCACTAGTTCTGGCAGTGACTCGGCTATTAGAGCAAGGTCATCAGCATAGAGG
>NC_068981.1:120166056-120166800 GCF_001194135.2 Octopus bimaculoides | reverse complement strand
CAATTCACTCTGCCAGAAATTTGGAAATGACATGCTGTATTGCTTGGCATCCACACTGGAAGCTCCAATACAAACATTTCAGAGTGTTTGAGTGTCAATCTGAGGACATGTACTGATAGTGTTAAAAAAATCAAACATCCAGTCAACATCATGGTGTTTGGAGTGATCACTAGTGACAGCGACGTTATGCCTCCATTCATCTTCCCACATGGCTTCAGGCTCAACAAGGATGCCTACATCAAGTGCCTGGAGGAGGTAGTGCTGATCTGGGTCAAGAGGGTGGCTGCTGGGAGACCCTAACCCTAACAACAGGACTTTGAACCATGCCACCCAAGCAGGAGAACCCAGTTGTGCCTGTCAGACAATTTCTGCAACCATATCACTCTTAACATCTTGCTGTCTAACTCCCCAGACTGCAACCCCCTTGATTATTATGTACGGGGTGCAGTTCAACAAGAGACCAACAAAACTCCTAGCACCAAAGATGAACTGTAGGCAAGGATTATGGCAGCATTTACCAACTTAAACAAGGAGACAGTTCAGAAGAGTTGCAGGAGATTCCGAAGTCGTCTGGAGGTCATGGTTGAATTCAATGGCGATTTTATTGAATAAATTTACTCTTTAGTATTTCAAGATATTTTTGTGTAATTTTGGTAAATATAACTGTTAAAATGAGATGTTAGTGTTATTTTCATTTTTGCATAATTCAGATGACAGTTTATTCACTGCATATATCTATATAAA
>NC_068981.1:120161797-120165850 GCF_001194135.2 Octopus bimaculoides | reverse complement strand
ATATATATATATATATATATATATATATATATATATATACACACACACACACACACATATACAGTGAAAAATAAACCCCTAATTGTCAACAACAGTAATCATACTTTAAATGCCTTGCAGCACAACACCTTCAACTTAAGCTGCTATGCTATCACTATGCACATCTGCCAGGTAACAGAACTTATCGACAACTTCCAATGAGCCATGTGAATATTTCATGGTTGTTATAGTTACCTGAGTGCAGCTGGTGCACTATTTTCATAAATCAATAAGCATTTCTATGAGTTATATTTTGTTTTACCTGTACATTGTGACTGTTTTCTTTGTTTACTTTATTTTGGTTATTTAACATTCAGCAGATAATAAAACTTCTGGAGAGGATGTGACCTACAACACACTCACAGATGATTAAACATCTTGTGAAATTCATGTAGAACTGAGAAAGCTTCAACATGTTGCTCAACCAACTAGAAATAGCAGTCTCATTTCTTTCAAATCATACCCATCCTACAATTTTAAAAATGCAAAGAACACATTAGATAATGTAGGTCTGGAATGTCTGTGATTAGATGTCTGCACACTCAGAGTTGACACAGGCTTAAAAAACATTTCATGCAAACAAATTCACATACCAGATTTCGAGAATGATTTGAATATTTAAGAAATAACTTTGACATAAAGATAAAAACAAAATGGTCATAGCTGAAATGTCATTGATCCTAAGTCTGCTCAATCAGGGCTGACTTCAAAAATTGGTTGTTAGTCTCATATGAATCCTGATTGAACTGATCAATAATCCAGTGTTTCAGACATGACTAGTTTCTGTACTTTCTTGTACATTAAGAACTATATTATTTAATGATTTTTTTTTTTCTTTTTTGCTTGGTAGGCCATAATGAACCCAGATTATGTTACCGTAGAAAGTTACATTACTTTTCAGGAGTGCACACAACTAATTTTATTTTAATTTAAGCTACTTAAACTGTATTAAACTGTACTATTAAACTATTAACTGTAACTAAGCAAATCAAAATGCATCTACAGACAACCACAAGCACAAACATGATTGTGTGGTCAAGAAGTTCATTTTGAAACTACATAGTTTCAGGTTCAGTCCTACCACATGCAGCACCTTGACTAACTGTGTTCTATTACATGCCCAGCCCAACCAAAGTATTGTGAGCAGAAAATGTGAGGAACATTAAACATGTTTCTGTGTGTGTGCGTGTATGTGTGCATGAGAGAGAGAGAGAGAGAGAGAGAGAGAGAGAGTTGGCCATGGGTCAGCGATGAATTTAGTGTACAGGTAAGTGTCCACCAAAAGTAGGTCTTCAGTCCCCTCCCACTTACCATTGTCCTTCAGGCCCTAACAAAGGAATTTAAGACTAGAAGCCCATGAGAACTACTACTGTATGCTGATGAACTTACCCTCTTAACAAAATCTGTAACAGAATTAGAAAAGAAATTCTAGATGTGGAAACAAAACCTGGAATCCAAGAATCTTAAAGTAAACTTAGCAAAGACCTGGGTCCTAGTAAGTAAGAAATCAGACAGGACCTTTCCAGTAAATGGCCCAACATGATATGTAGGAAGGATGTTGGCAGAAATTTCATTTGGTATACCCAGTGCAAGCTATGGACACACAAGAGATGCATTGGACTAGTAGGAAGGTTAACAGAGAAAGTAATGTTTGCATGTAGATGTATGGAAGCCATAAAGACCACAGATACAAGGGAAACTGATTTCCAAAAATATGTCCAGGTGGCTCTCTGGAAGTTTTGTGACTTAGGTGACCTAATTAACAGTGGAGAGGATTGTACAGAAAGTGTAATTTTTAGAATAAGAATAGGATAGGGAAAGTTCAGAGAGCTTTTACTTCTGTTGGCAACCAAAATTTTCTCTCTCCAAGTGAAGGGAAGATTGTATGATGCTTGTGTTTGAACTGTGATGCTGCATGGAAGTGAGATGTGGGATCTGAATGCAGAGGACATGTGAAGGCTGGGTAGGAATGAAACTGGTATGCTTTACTGGATGTATGATGTCAGTGTGACAGAGTGCTGGTGTATTGAGAGAGAAGTTGGGCATAAGAGGAAATATATGCAGTGTGCAAGAGAGGAGACTGTGCTGGTTTGGTCATGTAAGGCAGATGGATGAGGACAGTTGTATTAAGAAGTGCTGGTCAATAAAAGTAGAGGGAAGATGTGGAAGAGAGAGGCCCAGGAAAACATGGGATGAGGTGCTGAAGGCCGATTTCAAAATACTGAGCCTTACGAAGATGATAGAAGATCAAGATAGGTGGTGCATTGCTGTATGCAAGAAGACCAGCCCACCACAACAGAATTGAAATCCTAAAACCAAGGTTCCATGTAATAAGCATTGGTGTGGGTGCTGGTGCAACACAAAAAACACTGGTGCTGATGCCACATAAAAAGCACTGGTGATGGGGCCACAGAACTTGGTGTGGCTTCTAATCTTACCAGTTCCTGTCAAGCCATCCAAACCATACCAGCATTGGAAACAGACATTAAATGTTGATGATGATGATGATGATGATGATGATGATGATGTGTGTGTGTGTGTGTGTGTGTGTGTATAAAGAGGCATGGCCATGCGGGTAAGAAGTTTGCTTCCCAACCACAATTTCAAGTTCAAGCACACTGCATGGCAAATGTCTTCTGCTATAGCCTTGGACAGACAAAAAAACCTTGTGAATTGATTTGGTAGAGAGAAACTGAAGGAAGCCTGTTGTTTATATGGGCAGATGCCCTTCTTGTTGCTAACTCTCACCTGTTTCAAAGCAAGGTAATCTTTACCCAACATACACACACACACACACACACACAATAGGCTTCTTTCAGTTTCCATCTACCACATTCATTCACAGGGCTTTGATTGGCTTGAGGCTATAGATGACATTTTCCCAAGGTACCACACAGTGGGACTGAACCTGGAACCATGTGGTTGGGAAGTAAACTTCTTACCACCCAGCCATGTCTGTACTGCTGTGTGGGGGGGGTGTATGAGTAGGTATATGTATGTATCTATGTGTGCATCTCTTTGCTTTGATGTTGATAGTCGTAATCAAGTGTCATTGTCATGCTAGCAGTGTGCTTTTTGTCCAATCTTGAATGAAAACATGTCAGATCATTGGGAACTATTACCTTACTTGGAAACAAGTCAGGGTTAGCAACAGGAAAGGCATCCAGCTATTGAAACATTCATCTCCACAAATTCAATCTGACTCCTGTGAGCACAGAAAAGTGGGTGTTAGAATGATGATGATATAGATCACTCTCTCACTGTATCGATTAAACTCTCAGATGTTGTTATACATCACTGATCACAATGCACTTCCAATTCTTACTTGATTATACCATTCTTTTCTATCTTGATCCAAATCATTTAACTGAATCATTTTCCCATCATCATCATCTTTCTTTGAGCTATTGGATACTGCTTGGCAACTGCACAGGTCTACATGTTGTCTGTATAACTTTCATCATGTCTGGTCCAGCAGAATTTATGCTTTTGGTATTCTGCAATCATGTTGTTCACTTTGCTGTTCTTGCTTGTATTTTCTCATTTCAGATATAGTCTCACAATGATATTCTTAGCATGTGTGAGTGCATATGTATGTATGTCTTTATGTTTGTCCTACCAACACCACCACTTGACAACTGGTGTTAGTTTCTTTTCCAACCCCTTAACTTAGCAGTTCAGCATAAGACATCATCATCATCATCATCGTTTAACGTCCGCTTTCCATGCTAGCATGGGTTGGACGATTTGACTGAGGACTGGCAAACCAGATGGCTGCACCAGGCTCCAATCTGATTTGGCAGAGTTTCTACAGCTGGATGCCCTTCCTAACGCCAACCACTCCAAGAGTGTAGTGGGTGCTTTTATGTGCCACTGGCACGAAGGCCATTCAGGTGGTACTGGCAATGGCCATGCTCAAAATGGTGTATTTTACGTGCCACCTGCACAGGAGCCAGTCCAACGGCACTGGCAACAATCTCGCTCGAATGTCTTTACACGTGCCACCAGCACAAG
>NC_068981.1:120159776-120160539 GCF_001194135.2 Octopus bimaculoides | reverse complement strand
AACCAATAAACCTTAAGCGTGCAGTCAATGCTAAATTCAGCAAATTCAACATAAAAGGGGCTGTCCGACTCCTCTCTTGCTCTGTGTGACTCTGAGTCTCTTAGATGTCTGAAAAAGAAGCTCCCACCAGCACCCACTAATAATCAACTAAATTGGCCCAATCCCCCAGAATACTTGTGACCGGTGTTCACCTCTGATAACATCAGAAAGGTGATTTCATTCTTCCTTACTGGTTCAGGTGCAGGAATTGATGGCCTTCAGCCTCAACACCTAAAGTATGGTATCTCCTTATCAGCTGGTGATGCCGGACTTGAGCTCTTGGAGAATTTGACTCAGTTTGTGAATCAGTTCTCTTCAGCAAACATCCTTCCTTATATCCGCCCACTATTCTTCGGTGCAAAATTATTCAGGCTCACCAAACCCAATGGAGACCTGCGCCCCATCGCAATTGGCTGCACCCTTCACTGTTTTACTGCAAAGGCGTGCTCACAATCGGTCCCCTCCATCTTGGAACCATCTGGATTGTCCAGATGTGATGGGAAGAGACCTGACGGCCTCACCCTGTGCCTCTGGTTGCAAGGCAGATGCCTTGTCTGGGATGTCACGTTAGCGACTCCTTTGCTTCTTCTCACATCCTGGATGCTGTGGTCAGGGCAAGATTCACAGCTTCTGCGGCCAAGCGGAACAAAATCCTGAAATACCACGATCTGTCAGCCAACTACATTTTCCATCCTGTGGCATTCAAAACGTTTGGTGGGGTCGG
>NC_068981.1:120150363-120159519 GCF_001194135.2 Octopus bimaculoides | reverse complement strand
TTTTTCAACTGTGCTCTCTGATTTGTCCAGTTTTCTAGTTTGATTTATAAAACAGTAAACACTGTGAAGGCAATAAAAAATTCCGTATTCTCCTATATCAAAAACAGAACTCCGAAAAAATTTTTTAGAAAAACAAAAACACCAGAAATGGGTGGTGTACACGCGCTTTACCTTCGCCCATCAACACCTCCCCACCGGCACAGGACTTTTAAAAAATGTCGAATGTCATCAAAAATAAGGCTCGCATATCATTTCTTAGACCTTCCCCGCTACTGGTATGATCCAGAGACAAACTGAGGGTAACTTTCTGGCGTCAGTAAAAGTTTCATACAAGAGTGTCTTGATCTCCTGTTGGTGCTATGAATCTGAAGACAGACTAAAACAATACCTCAGTTAATTTATTAAACTATTGTTTTCCTAAAAGTACATATTGTACTTAGAAGAACGAAAGGTTGGATGTGGCTTTCTTGTTTCTTTTCTATTCTTTACTGCTCTCTTTCGTATACGTTGTCTTTCTGATTTTGCTTTTTATTATTTCTAACAAGGACGAACAATTAAAGACCAAAATAAGTGAATAAGCACCAAAGTAAATGTTTAAAGACATTAATTTCTTCTCTCACTTTTCAAGATCAGACTTCCGCTCGGTCAACTCCTTCAATCATTCTTTCGCAATCGTAACTTACACTTAACAGAAAAGTGACTTTTCAAATATAAAGTGAATAAGCAAACAACAATACCCATTTAAACATATAATTAATTTATTCGTTACATTAATCAGTTGTCTAGTTGATTTTGTTATTAAAGGAAATAAACATTATAATTACAATACACTCACATATATGTACACACACACATACAAACACAGATGTACATACAAATATACATACATGTGTGTGGGGGGTGTATGTGCACGCGCATGGAATAATAAAATGGTACGAACCTGGCTTAAAACGGGAACAACTGAAAGCGACAATAGCAAAGACGTCAGGATTATTGCAGTCATTTTTAAGGACTGTCGAATATCATCAAAAATTTACAAAGGGACGTAAGTGTGGTAGTTTGTGAAAGCACTGCAAAACATTCACGTCTGGTAGCAGTCGAGATAATATAGTTATTTGCTATTTTTCACTTATTCATAATAAACTGGTTTATGTTTTTATCAATAAATTGAGGCAGATAACCAAATATGAGAAATGTAAATAGAAAACAACTGATGACGGAATACTCACGTGTTTGACATTCCTGCCCTCTCTCTTCCTTCTTCTATGCGTGCGTGTATGTATGCATGCATTCATGTATGTGCATGTATGCATACATTCATGTATGTATGTCTATTTATCTAAGATAGATAGATAGATCTGTATGACATACCGACGTTAGGCATATAGTAAAAAAAAAAAAAAAAGGTCATTTGCCTGGACATTTGCCAATCAGGTAGGTCCCAAGATCGTCTACACGTCTGCAGGTATTTGGGAACATTTGATTATTATATTGTTTATTATTATATTGTTTGTAAGGTGGCGAGCTAGCAGAACTATTAGCATAGCAGCATTTCGTTCGTCTTTATGCTCTGAGTTCAAATTCCACCGAGGTCCACTTTGTCTTTCATCCTTTAAGGATTTGACAAAATTAGTACCAGTTGAGCACTGGATCAATGTAATCGACTTACCCCATCCCCAAAATTGCTGGTCTTGTGCCAAAATTTGAAACATATATCTGCACATCGAAGTTGAATATCTTATTTTGTAAGTCTGGTACTTAATCTATCGGTTCTTTTTGTCGAACCGCTAGTGACGTAAACAAACCAACAACAACTGTCACACGGTGGTAGGAGGAACAAATTCACATATATATGTTTAAATATATACTAGCAGGATCCATGGAAATTCCACAGAGAAAAAAAGATTAAGAGAAGCTATCTAAGAAAGCCACAATAATATGATTTAAAAGTTTTCTTCCCTCTTTCTACTTCTTCAACAAACTCTTTAACTATGTAATCTCTTAACATTTCTCTCTTTCTCTTCATCTCTCACTTCCACTAACTACATGAGTGACTGCATAATGCATCAGCTAGCTATCTGCTCCCTCACTCACTCTCACATTCTGTCTTCCTATCTCTCTCACTCCACCTCTGCCACCTCCTCTCGAACAAATTAAGGTGCAAAATGTGAATGAACAGGTAGAAGAATAATATAGATTTAGTACAATAAAGGAAAATACTTTTCCCTATCAACACACCACCATCATCATCATCATCACTATAGTTTTCAGTAACAAAGCTCATTTCATTTCAGTCCAGCTGTTTACTTTTTCTTGCTGTCACTGTATCTCTATTTATTCTGACAATACAAATGCTTTCTCTCTCTCTCTCTCTCTCTCTCAATGTAACTGCCTCCCCTGTCCATCTCTCTCTTTCTGTCTTTCTTTTACCTCACCGCCAGAACATCACCCTCTGCTAAATATTGTATCCTTATATATCTCTTTCTCTTTACCTTTCCCTCCCCACCCTACTGCACATTGTTAACGCTTCTCTCTTCCTCTTTTCTCTCACCATCATTTTCTCTTGCTCTTCACCTCACCCTTCAACTAACCACATGACGCATATGGCTTTATTATACACGTTTCTATACTTCTTCCTTTCTTCTATACTCACACTTTTCCCCTCTCTCACTTTTACTCCACCTCACATTCACTCCACCTCCAACTCTCTAACTAACTAAAGTGTAACAGGTGAATGAACAAGCAGATTATTTTATAGGTATATATGTATATTGGAAGTTGAGCCTTATGGCAGAGATGACAAAGGACTGAGAAGATTGGTGATTTGCTGTGCTTGAGAAGACTCATCCACCTAAGTAAAATTTAGGCCCTCAAAGCATATGCCTTATCTCTGTACCAGCACCCAATCTGTCCCTGATGAGTTCCCCTAATCACCCACCCACCCACAACTCATCTTCCTAACATTTTCCTTTCTATCACTTTTCTGACTATAGTGCTATTCACTCAGTTGATGTTTATGTTTAGAACTCATATTTCAACCCCCTACTGCTCACCCATCCTGGAACCTCTAACTTTTCATTACAAATTCTCACTTTTATCCCATATCATTTTGTTTTCCACTGAATGCTTCTTTCATCTCCTTCTTCCCTTGCACACCCTACATTTTGCCAACAGTAGCCCTCCTCACATTACTTTGACTTAGCTTATAGCCAAATTTTAGAAAGTGCTTTTTGTATATAGTTATACTTATTTTCTTTTTACTGTAAAACAAAAACATGTCTAAAGTTGAATTTTTTAAAGTTTTTATGATGTGTAACAAAATGGTTACCAGAATGTAACGGTTGTTGTCTATGTTGAAAGTAAATATGATGATGGTGACTTCAGGAAAGAAAGACACTAGCCGAAGTTGCAGATGACATATTTATTTTTCCATTGCATATAATCATTTCCTAACCAGGATGGGTAGGCATGCATAAAAATTTAGTCAGCAAGTATGTGAGGTAAAGAGAGTTATATTTTCATGTATGAATGTTGCTGTTTGCATGTTTAACTACTTGATGTTAAAACAGGGATCAGAAGAAGATAGAGTGAATTAAGTTGAACAAGTAGATAGCATAAGATTTATATGTCCCGGGTCATTTAAGCAGTAGACAGAGACAGAGTGATGTCGTTGAAACAAAAGTGAGTTAGTGAGAAGGTAAAGTAAGAGAGTGGTGGTCAAGACAACTGCATCATTGGTGAATTCCATAGTTGTCTCTCTGTGACGTTTCATTCAGCCAGTCAGCTTATTCTCTGTTGGTCGCTCTCACTAACTGATTTTTCTTTGTAAACTGCAAGTATTTATAATGATACAGACTAGCTAGAAAAATGGATATACCGTTTTAACTGTAGCTAAATTAATATAGTTCACACTTATTTACTTAAACTTTCTATGATATAGCAATGTCATGGGTCAAACGGAAAATGCATTAATCAGCATTCCCTTTTGACAACAATAGGTCGTATGGCCAGAGAGAATTTCTAGATTCGATTTCGAATCTCAGGCAGGCAGGGCCAAACAAGGTCTCTACAGATGTATAAA
Organism: Octopus bimaculoides; assembly: GCF_001194135.2. Lineage (NCBI taxonomy): Eukaryota > Metazoa > Mollusca > Cephalopoda > Octopoda > Octopodidae > Octopus > Octopus bimaculoides. The sequence goes on along the minus strand of NC_068981.1, from coordinate 120,155,438 downwards.
ACTTGAAACTGAGTTTACTGATAGTTCTAATTTTGAGACTGAAGAAAAACTATAATTTTGGCTTTCCTTAATATATTTTCTTGTAATTTAAAATGTATATGCAACAAGGCCACACCACAATCTCTCCAACCAGCTCTGTTTTTTGCCACTGTTCTGATCTCATTCCAGCTTCTCCATCCTTCTTGTCTCCTTTTCTTGTCAATGGTCCTTTGCCATGTGGTTCTAGGATACCCTGCTGCTCTTTTCTATTCACTTTAGTCCCACCATACAATCACTTTCTCAGTCTTGTCTGAAGACATATCCAATCCAGTTCCAGCATCTGAGTCTTATTTCGTCACTGATCCTGTTGATGCTCGTTGTCATCTCAGTTGTCATTTCAGACTCTTTGCAGCCACTTGATGTCAAGTATTCTCCTTGAGCATGGGAATTGGAAGCTGTCCATTGTTTTTTATTCTATTTTTGTCACTTTCTTGTTTTCACATCCTTAGAGTAATTCTGGTAGATCAATATCTTGAACAGCTTCAGCTTCATTTTGAGGCCTATACCTTTGCCTCATCATACCTTTGCCAAATGAACTTTGGGCTTCGAATATTTCGTTCTTTATATCTTCTGTTCCCCCTTTGTCTTTCTTAACTGCTGTTCCAAGCTAAACAAATTCTTTGATATCTTCCACCTCGTTGTTGCCAATTCTCACATGAATTTGTTGTCTGGCATTATTCCTTAGTGTTTTACATTTTTCTAAGTTGTGTTTAAGGCAATTTTGTGAGGGTTCTCTGCCAGTTGGTGTGTCATGCTCTGGATGTATTTGTAGGCAGATAATAGAAATACTATGTCATCTGTGAAGTTGAGAGCTTTGTGTGTGTTTGTTAGGTTTCATTTAATGCCATTCCTATACCTTTCTTTTGTTCTTCACATAACCCAGCCTACTGCCACAAGAAACAAGAAGCCTGACATAAAACATCCCTGCTTGACTCCAGTTGTAACCTTAAATCACTTTGTCTTGTCCCCGTTGTCCACTACTGTGCACTCAAATTTGTTATTCATGGTCTGCACCATCCTTGTCAGTTTGTCAGGATATTCGCTTCTTTGACTTTGAAAAAGCCTTCGACTCAGTCCACTGTGAAGGACAGTGGAAAATAATGAGATCATATGACATTACTGACATTTGCAACACATAAAACAGAGACAATTGTAACAAATATGTTTTATTCAGTAAGAGATCTGGGATAGACAACATTTCTTCTGCACTTTGATACTCTCAAGATAGTTTATCTGCTTGGCCCAACATATCAGCAAGTAACATAAAGCTGACCATGAAAGAACATGAACTTGTCTGGCAAACTTAGTAATGTTACTCAAACATATCAAGCAACTACTCTCAGGTCCACAAGAATAAAATAGTAATCAAAGGGATCCACAGGTAAAAAAATGGTTGAGAAAAAAAATTGAGGAAAATGGTTGAGAAAAAATAGTAAACAAAGGGGTCCATAGGTAAAAAATGGTTTAGAGAATAGGTGACAGATGAAAGTTGTAACTCTCACTAGATTAATTGGATCACTCTGTGAAATATGAACCTTATGAACCACCATATGTAACTTCAGGCCCAAAATCAACTTGCAAGCCCTTTCACACACTACAAATATCAAATCAACCGATCTAGGAGGCAGTTATTGCATACAATTGATCTTTATGGGATTTCAGATGATTGGCATACCTAGCCTTCAAAGGGAGTACATGGCCACATATTTCACACCTCCAGCCCTGTATGTTCTCAATGAGATCCTGATGAGAAGACCATCTGAGGCCAGTGTTTTAGGCTTTCAGGCTCAAGGTAACCCTCTTCAAAGGTTTTATAACCTTCCTTTATACGCTTCCTTCACTCGGTACTTTCCAAAGCTGGTTCTTCCCAACTCTTTACATCGACCTGCAGTTCCTTCAGGTCATCTTTTATGCAGTCTTTGTACCTTTTTTGTGGTTTGTGTTGTGGATGCTTTCCAGTGCACAACTCACCATAGAACAGCTGCTTTATTGTGTGTGTGTGTGTGTGTATATATATATATATATATATATATATATATATATATATATATATATATATATATATATATATATATACACATACATTCTGCAACATATATTAAGCACACCTATTTCAATTCATTCAACATAATTCAGTATTCAAATCAATGCACACATGCATGTGTGTGTGTGTGTGTGTGTGTGTGTACACTTACATATATAGGTAAAGGATGTCCTTGTTTATAATAGCAAGGGTACTAATAGACGAAATATAAAGCTTGATACTTCAGGAAGTAGAGTTGAATATATTAATTTATTTAAGTATTAGTAATTTACAGGCTTATAAATCTTTTTCAGATCAAAGCAGACTCATGCATTTATGCATACTCATAAGTGGCATTTGGCAGAGCCATTAAATTGTTGGTTAAAATGCATTGCACATACTCATCTAACACTTTTGTGTAGGCTCACCATGCATTTGCAACAAAGGGATACCACAAAGCATAACACACACAATAAAACAAAATTAGATAGGAAAATACTTAACGATAATATTTACTCTGAAGTAGTTGTATGCCGTCAACTTAATGTGACAGTCCCCTGAAGGGAATAATACTACTGTTGGTTAGACCTAGGAAGCTGCACCGCTTCCTGTCGGCCTTGACACATTTCCTGTGTCCTTAGGTTTACAAGGGGGAGACAAGCACCTCCACCCAGCTAAGCCTGCATCCAGAGACATGTTTCTGAGTCTTTGCTCGTCATCAGTCTGGAGTAGCATGACTTGCTAGTCAAAGATGCCTGTCAAGCTCTTGTAAACATATAATAATTCTAGTGAAATACATTCACTGATTTCAAATTTAGAAATAATACATTGCATTATACATGCAAACATTATAAAAATTAACATATGGCTACTGATATAAATAGGTAGTGGTAAAAACTTAACCAAAACAAAAAAAATCAATATGTGGCTGGTGCTGGATGAGACTAATAGTTAAAACCCTTTGGCAGGTAAGTCTCTAGATGAATTTAACTAGTATATTAGAAACAACATAGATGCCAAGTATATTCATTTCTTGAAAATGTAACTGAATGAAACATCGAATATATTTGTAGCAACTTTATCATTCAAAATTAAGAATAAAAAAATATGTAAAGTTTAAAACAAAAGATATAAAACTTGAGCACAGTGCTTTTTAATGAAACTTATACATATATATCATCATCATCCTCATCATCATCTTTTAACATCCATTCTCCATGCTGGCATGATTTGGACGGTTTGATAGAAGTTGGCCAGCTGGAGAGCTGCCCAGGCTCCATTTGTCTGTTTTGGCATGGTTTCTGCAGCTGAATGCCCTTCATAATGCTAATTCCTTTGCAGAGTGTACTGAGTGCTTTTTTACATGGCACAATCATGGGCCCTTTTACGTGACATCAGCACAAGTATTTTTATGTAGAAGCAGCATGGGCATTTTTAAACGGTATTGATACAGGTGCTTTTATGTGACACTAGTGTGGGTACTTTTACATAGCACCAGCACACAAGAGCTTGCAAGACTCTGCTGAGAGAGGGATGTAGAAGAAATGCAGGTATGCATGGACAGCCATGATTTTACTTAGCTTGACGTGTCTTCTCAAGCACAGCAAACTGCCTGAAGTTTCAGTCCCTTGTCATCTCCTCTGTGAGGTCTAATGTCTAAAGATCCTTTCTCACTACTTCATCCCACATCTATCTGGATCTACCCCTTTCACTAGTTCCCTCCACAATTAGCGATCAGCATATCTTGATGCAGTTGTCCTCATCCTATGTATCACATGACCATACCAGCACAGTCTTCTATCACACACACTACATCACATGCTTTACATACCCAGTTATCCTGTTAAATCACATACACTCTATTGTACATGAAAATTGACATTACCCATCCAGCAAAGCATGCTGGCTTCATTTCTTTCAAGCCTTCGCATGTCCTCAGTAGTCACAGGCCATGTGGCTGTTCATACACAGGCATCATACAATCTGCCTTTTACTCTGAGGAAGAGGCCCTTCGTTACCAATAAAAGTAGCAGTCCTCCAAGCTTTGCCCATATATATATAATGAATGACAAATGACAAATATATATATAATGAATGTCATCATGAATGACAAATGAGGGTTAAATAAAGTAGTAATCATGTTCTATGGACATGAATGTCTTTTGAGGCCTGCTGGTGCCTTGGAAATCTTTTGGTGAATGGAACAAGTTGGTGACTCAGTTTACTATGTGTTTTCTGATCTTTTCCCATATACGTGTGTGTGTGTGTGCAGAGTGTTTGAAGAGATGAACAGATATTGTATATTGAGAAAAAGGAGGCAGTTGCAATTTTGGATAATCCTTTATTAGTGCTTTCATTCATTTACGAACTTGTCAAGACAAAATCAAAATGGTAAAAACAGAACGTTTCATTGTTCATTTATATGAATTGGATGCTTTTTTGTTTTGTTTTGTTTAGAAGAGAAGAATATTGTTTTTGTTTTTTGGAAAAAGGGAAAGAGAGAAAGAAAGAAAAGCAAAGCAGTGGAGGTGGGTGGAATGGATAGAGAGATGGTTTTAGGACAATCAAGAAAGTGGAGAAAAAATAATAATAATAATAAAGGATAGGGTAAGGATAGATGAACAACGAAATGGGTTTCTTTACCATTTTGATTTTGTCTTGATGAGTTTTTAAACAAATGAAAGTGCTAATAAAGAATTATCCAAAATTCTGACTGTCTCCTTTTCTTCAATGTATATACTCTCTTTACTCTTTTATTTGTTTCAGTCATTTGACTGTGGCCATGCTGGAGCACCGCCTTTTAGTTGAGCAAATCGACCCCAGGACTTATTCTTCGGATGCCTAGTACTTATCCTATCGGTCTCTTTTGCCGAACCGCTAAGTTACGAGGACGTAAACACACCACCATCGGTTGTCAAGCGATGTTGGGGGGACAAACACACACACACGCATACATACATATATATGCATATATATATATATATATATATATATATATATATATATATATATA
>NC_068981.1:120148661-120150327 GCF_001194135.2 Octopus bimaculoides | reverse complement strand
TATACGACGGGCTTCTTTCAGTTTCCGTCTACCAAATCCACTCACAAGGTTTTGGTCGGCCCGAGGCTATAGTAGAAGACATTTGCCCAAAGTACCACGCAGTAGAAATGAACCGGGAACCATGTGGTTGGTAAGCAAGCTACTTACCACACAGCCACTCCTGTGCCTATATATTTATTTATAGTTTCAAATTTTTGTACAAGGCATACATTGGCCCCAGTCTTAACTGGTACTTATTTTATCAACCCTGAAAGAATTAAATCTCTGTGAAATTTGAATGCAGAAAGTAAAGAGTTAGAAGAAATGCCACTAAGCATTTTGTCAGATGTGCTAACAATTCTGTCAGCTCACCTTATATATCATATGTGTGTGTGTTTGTGTGTGTGTGTGTATTTATATGTGTATGTATATATGAGTGTATGTATATGTGTATGTATTTATGTACATATGAATAAATTAATATATGTGCATGTGTGTGTAGTTACATAAACATATATATATAGGCATGTGTGGTGGTGGTGGGGGTCACATATTCTAATTTTTTATTTGCCCTCATTTAACATTTACTAATGTTTGACCTAATTTCACTAGTATATTTATATTTTTACCTCTGTTACTCAATCCTACAGTGTTTTCCATTGATCAAAATACAGGATCAATACAATTGTGTATTCACAGGAGAAGAGACCCACTATATGCTTGCTTGACCAGTAGGAAATAGCAGCCAAATCTAATCTCAACTCACACTACACTATTTTAAAAATGAAACGACAAATTAAATAATGTTGTCCTTAATAGTCCATGTAAGCCATTTCTGATCCAAGGTCAACTAAATCAAGATTACCATAGAGTTAAACTTGTAAAACACACACATTATATATACATACACATATAGCTGCGTGTGTGTATGTGTGTGTGTACGTGTGTGTGTGTGTGCGCGTGCGTATTTCATGTAATGTTTATTTATTATACAGAGAATAAACAACCACTATATATATCTGAACCATGATTTCTTTCAGTTGGCTTTTGCTGACTTTTAAGTGTCAGCAGATTGAGCTCATATATGCCATTGAACCACCCACCCAATACTCTCTCTCTCTCTCTCTCTCTCTCTCTCTTTACAAATATATATCATCATCATCATCATCATTATCATCATCATCATTTAACATCTGCTTTCCATACTGGCATGGGTTGGATAATTTGATAGGAGCTCATACAGCCGGATGCCACACTAGGCTCCATTGTCTGTTCTGGCATGGTTTCTATGGCTGGATGCCCTTCCTAGCAGCAAATATGTATGCACATATATCTGTGTGTGTGTGTGTGTGTAGTTCAAATTTACAGAAAACAAAAGATGAAAACAGGTGTAAGAACAACAAGCAGGTGTATTAGTTTAACACTCAGGAAGAATGGAAAAGTCTTTTATGCTTTGAGCCTACTTTTATTCTCTATGTTTTGACAGACAGGATTAAGAGGAAAAAGAAAGGAGAGAGTATGAAAAATAACAGAGAGAAAAAAAAGTGTAGGGATTAACAGTCCAACATGATGAAATAACCAGAAGATAAATACATACATATATATATATTCTTTTATTCTTTTACTTGTTTCAGTCATTAGACTGTGGCCATATATATATATATATATATATATATATATATATATA
>NC_068981.1:120146316-120147865 GCF_001194135.2 Octopus bimaculoides | reverse complement strand
AAGGAAAAACTAAGCTAAGAGCATTAGATTCCTTGGAAAAAAAGCAGCGAATGTATACGAAAACAAGGATGGAAAAAAAAACAGAATGTTACACAAATACAAATAACAGGACATAACAACAGGTGTCTTTCGACTAAGGACGAATTAAATTAAGCTGGCGTGTATGGAAGTAAAGCCTTGCTCACTTTCCCTCCTCTTTTCACTTCACTGTGTACCTGTCATTTTTTATCACCCCTCCTTAAATCTTCTGTCCCTCTGCCTCTAACTCTCTCTCTTCTCTCCCCCACATGACCGGTGTTCAGCCAAGCCTGATCTTTCTTTCTTGGTTCGGCCATTGTCCGTGCAACATCTATATTCCTCCCTGTGCCTGTGAAATCTTGTATCCCTGCCATAAGGCTCTATTTCCACACACGCCAAATTAAATTAATTTGTCCTTAGTCAAAAGACACCTGTTGTTATGTCCTGTTATTTGTATTTGTGCACACCATACACCTGTTCAGACAACGTTAATTTGATAGCAGGAGTGAGTTAATGTACTAGAGAAACATTTGACCACTATAAACAAAAATTATTTATGTTCAGCAACAAATTACAGAACCATCTTTCTCGGGCAACAAGAAATTACCATCGTGCATGCATGCATTGTGCACACAGGGGCATTGTATGTGAGAGTGTAAGAGTATAAGTTAATCAAGCAGATGTTAATATACTAATTGACATATGGAAGAAAAAATATCAATATACTAATATTTGTGCTCTTGGGGAAAATAAGCACACACATTCATTCACACACACACACACACACACACACACACACACACACATACACATACATATCACCATCATCGTTATCCTTATTTCTTAGTGACCATGTTCGATGCCCTCATGGGCAAGACAGTTTGATGGGATCCGACTGGTCTAATAACATCATGTTCCAATGTCAGCTAAGGTAGTTTCTACCACTGAAGAGATAAAATAACACTGAAACACTGTCTCTGGATGTCTACTGACACCACTTAGAGCTTAGAGCTTAAAGCTTAGATCAACATGTTTTTATACCCAAAATCAACAAAAAGAACATTTTTCTCTGAGACAAATCCTGTAGCGAATACCATTCACATTCAAGTGTACAAAAGCATATTAAAAATACACGTATTCACACACACACACACACACACACACACATGCGCGCGAGCGTGCACATTCTCTCTCTCCCCCTCCCTGCCTCTATATCTCTCTATCTCTCATATTTGAATATTTTAAACAAACCATATATCTGCAAGAGTTCTCTTATCCCAGAAATTTGTCGGCCAGTTGAGAGCAAAACACAAATCAATATCTAGTAAAGTTAAAAGTCAATATGAAATAGTTGGAAAGTTCTTAACTGGAATGTTGTCGATACATGTAAAAATCAATATATACTGTCTATATATTTTATGTTGAAATATATATTAAAAGTACACACACACATTGTACCCTCTGTATATGTTGTATGTATGTACATATATGTATATACATACATACATATATATATATATATATATATATA
>NC_068981.1:120144169-120145968 GCF_001194135.2 Octopus bimaculoides | reverse complement strand
CAGCAAAATGAATTTACCTAAATAGGTCTATTTTATATGGTGACCACTAATAAAAATTTTTTTTATGATTTTATCCTTTAATTATGTGTGTGTGTGTGTGTGTGTGTGTGTGTGTGTGTGTGCGTGCGTGTGTATAGGCCTGTGTGTTTCTTTGAAGGAATAAGCAGAAATGGCTTTATGGTTTTCTGATAATTTTTCCACTTTAGTAATTAGATTTTTATAAAGAGCTGTTTTATAAACATCTGATTATACAAGTGGAAAAATTATCAGGGAAGCCATTCTTATTCATTTCTTTAAATATATTATACTGTACCAAGTACTTTTTATTTCTAATTTTACCACATGTATACACAAGCACACACACACATACAAACATCTGCATATATATATGTGTGTATGTGTGTGTATGTATGTATATATATGCATGTATGCATATATATTTATAGATATACTTTATTAACAAAGTTGCAAAGACATTCACATTCCCATTCTTCGGACGTCCGACAAATGAAAATGTGAAACTCTGAGTAGTCTTTGCAGCTTTATTGATAAAGCATATTACTCTACCTCCGATATTCAAGTACTATTTATTCCACCTTGTTTCACATTTATGTGCTTACTCTGGTGTATATGTGTGTGTGTGTGTGTGTGTATATGTATATATATATATATATATATATATATATATAAAAACACCATGTTTGTCTGTCGGAGAAATGAGAACTATCTAGTCATCCTTGAGGATGACTGACAACTTGCGCTGCAACTTTATTTAAAGTATAGAAGAGTTACACACAATTACACTCACTCTTTTGATCATAACCATCTTCAGTCCAGTGGTAAGATAGAAGCCAAGATGACTGGGGATGGAGACAGATACTGTAGATGATCAAGGTGTCTTAGTTGCCTCATCTTTTTCTCTGCACACCACAGTGCATTGCTGCAGCTGCCTTCTCCATCATTGATCCATAAAAGTTTCTTTGTCAGAGTGTACTAGATCTAGTTTCCATATGCATAAGTCAGCAAGTCCTAATATGCTAATTAATCCACAGCTGGGACCCTGACAGGTGCTACTTCTCCAGGTCAGTTGTAGATGTGGAAATAATAGAAGCTAAGAGCTGATACCACACTTTTCAAAACCCTGGAATCCCTGAATCAGTGCCCCACTAATAAATGCACTTTAAATACCTAGGACACCTATCTATCCCTCCATCACCTTCCCTCCTCTTTCACTTCACTCTGTCCCTTTTCTTTTTTTCTCATCCCTCCCTAATTCTTCTGCCCCTCTGCCTCTACCTCTCTCCTCTCTCTCCACGTGACTGGAGTCTTTCTTGGTTCGACTACCATCTGTGCAACATCTATATTCCTCACCATGCCTGTCATCTCTTATGTCCCTGCCATAAGGCTTCACTTCTACACACGCCAGCTTAATTTAATTCATCCTTAGTCGAAAGACACCTGTTGTTAATGTCCTGTTGTTTGTATTTGTACTTGTGTACCATTTCTCCGTTTTTTTCTTTTTCCATCCTTGTTTTCATATACATTCGCTGCTTTCTTCCAAGGAATCTAGTGCTTTTAGCTTAGTTTTGCCTTGGGGCTGGCCAGACAGGAGCAATCTCGAGTATAACCAGCAGAAATTGCAAAGATAATCTGGAACTCGACTGAGGAAAGAAAACTTCGAACGACCCATCCGTGATTTTTCTTGTCCCTTTTTTGTATCATCTAGCTGTCTGGATGTTTTGCATTCTTGTCCCGTTTTTTGTATTCCTTTATATTTATTTATATATATATATATATAT
>NC_068981.1:120115916-120144159 GCF_001194135.2 Octopus bimaculoides | reverse complement strand
ATGTATATACATATGTATGTATATAACCCCTTGGCCCAACTGGTTTTGAGTAGTATTGGAGAGGATTGGACAAAACTACCTGGACATTTCAGACTCCAACTAAAGAAGTAATTGGCTGCGAATGATCCACATATCTTGTTTTGTCCTGTTTGCCATTGTTGTGCTATCGTCCTTTTCCTGCTTGTTATTTTTTGATGATTTCTGTTTGTTGTGTTTTTTTACCTTTGAACTATATATATATATAGAGAGAGAGAGAGAGAATTCAAATGTTTACCTGAAACAGCACTCTTGCAAACAGAACCTATCTGAATGTGTAGGAAGGACAAATTCTTCAATAGAAACATTAGTTTCAAACAAACAGGAAATCCAGAGGGTTATTTTCTGTCATGAAGTATAAATAATGAGTGAAAAATGGAATTGCTAGTTTAACATTTATTCTATGGTTTAGAATCATTTCAATAATGTGCAACAAATCAAATAACATGCATGAGAAGATCTATGATAACAATGATAATGTCATACCAATTACATAATGATCAACCTACAGCCATTTAGTCATAACCTAATGAATAAACAAAATATGGTCACAAATTGTATAAATTCCCTTGTATAGGAAAATTACAATGATCATGTGGAAGGTTATTATTCAATATATATATATATATATATATACACACACACACACACACATGCACACGCACTCATACAGATATATATAGATTCACATATTCTTTATTCTTTTTCTCTTACTTTGCTTAGGTCATTTGACTGCGGCCATGCTGGGGTACCACTTTGAAGGGTTTTTGTTGAACAAATCAACCTCAGGACTTTTTTTTCAAGCCTCATACTTATTCTGACAGTCTCTTTCCTGAACTGCTAAGTTACAGAGAGGTAAATAAACTGACATCAGTTGTCATGCAGTGGTTGGGGACAAACACAGACATAAAGATGCATACACTAGAGTAACTTGGTGGTGGAATAATATAGTAGACAATGCCATAAGAGCAAAGAAACAGGCCTGGGAAGCCTGGAAGAGTGGGGGTAGCAGGGAACTGTACAAGATAGCCAAGGGAGAAGCAGAAAAGAAGAAGTTTGCCAATGTTCAGCGACGTGAGGACCAACAAACTGAAGTATTTCGGATTGCAAGACAGTGTGTGAGAGAAAATTGTGATGTCACAGGAGAGAAATGTGTCCACATGGATGATGGTGCACTTGCTTTTAATGATTCTGAAAAGAAAGAGGCTTGGAGAAGCCATTATGAAAGGCTGCTGAATGTGGAGAACGAATGGGAGGAGGAGAGCTTAAAATATTTGGTGGTGTAGGTTATGGCCTAGTCACCCATATTGTAAACCAGGTAGTTCACAAAGGAGCCATACCCAATGATTGGCGTAGCAACACCTACTACAAAGTTAAAGGTGATGCTTTAGATAGAAATAACTATAGGGGCATCAAACTGCTAGATCAGGTGATGAAGGTCATGGTCAGGGTCCTAGCCCAACTAATTAGCGAGAAAGCCTGCTGAGATGAGATGCAGTTTGGTTTTGTGCCAAGTAGAAGCACCACTGATGCTATATTCCTGGTATGGCAACTGCAGGAGAAATACCTAACCAAAGATAAATCCCTATACTTGGCTTTTGTTGACTTGGAGAAAACTCTTGACAGGGTCCCCCAGTCCCTTATCTGGTGGACGATGCAGAAACTGTGGATTAATGAGTGGTTAATAAGAGCTGTACAGGGATGCTGTTAGTAAGGTAAGGATTGGTAATGAGTATAGCAAAGAATTTCAGGTAGAAGTAGGGGTTCACCAAGGATCACCCCTCATCCCCCTCTTATTCATCATAGTCCTCCAAGCAATAACAGAGGAATTAAAGACAAACTGCCTCCTGGGAGCTCCTCTATGCTGATGACCTTGGTCTCATAGTGGAATCGCTACCAGAACAAGAGAAGAAATTTTAGGTGTGGAAGCAAGGTTTAGAATCAAAGGGCCTTAGAGTCAATGTTGCAAAAACCAAAGTCCTAGTAAGTAGGAAGGCGAACACATCACAAACCCCTTCAGGTGTAAGCTATGGACACATAAGAGGTGCACCAACATCAAAGGAAGTTTAACCGGGAAGATAGCTTTTGTGTGCAGCAGATGCACAGGGGCAATAAACACCGCAGATGCTCAGAAAACTGATTCCATCACATGCTGGGGGAAAAAATAGAAGTAGTTGATAGCTTCTGCTACCTTGGTGACCAAGTCTGTAGTTGGGGGTGGATGCTCAGAGAGAGTTGCCACAAGAATAATAATAGCCTGGGTAAAGTTCAGAAAGCTCCTGCCTCTACTGGTGACAAAGATTGTACGATGCATGCGTGCGAATTGCCATGCTTCATGGCAGTGAAACATGGGCCGTGACTGCTGAAGATGTGCGTAGGCTCAAAAGAAATGAAGCTAGTATGATCCACTGGTTGTGTAATGTCAGTGTGCACACACGACAGAGTGTAAGTGCCCTGAGCGAAATGTTGGACATAAGAAGCATCAGATGTGGTATGCAAGAGAGACGACTGCACTGCTATGGTCATGTGCTATGTATGGATGAGGAGATCTGTGTGAAGAAGTGTCACTCCCTAACAGTGGAAGGAACTTGCTAGGGAAAAACTAGTGAGGCCATGTGGGAAGATGAATGGAAGCATAACATCGCCATCACTAGTGTTCACTCTAAACACCATGATGTTGACAGGATGTTTGATTTTTTACAAAAATTAAAAATTTTTGAGAGGAAATTGAACCGGTGAGTGTGTTAACTAATAAGGCATTAAAACAGAATGACTCTCCCCACACAACAAGATATGCTTCAACACATGAATTCACATAAAGAATCTTGCAAACCAAATACAAAAACGAAATGTGTGTGTGTGTATGCATGTATACATACATACACACACACACACATATATATAAATATGTCAGTACATATCTATATCAATACACACACATATATATATATACATCTAAACATTAAAGAAAACTTTTTTTGATAGTTACAATATTGACTGTGTGTGTGTGTACACACACACACACACACACATGAAAATAAAGATGCAAAGGTGTTTTCACATGCAAAAATGTTTCATATATAAGTTTCACTATAAAAATATTAGTGTATGTTTTTACAAAGAGAGTTGTATGCACACATATACAAACAAAAAGAGAAATACATTTACTGAAAAGATTTCACATAAAAGAAATTTTGCTGAATAACTATTACAGCACATTTTAACCAAGGAAGTTTTATGGAAAAAGTAAAAAATCATTTTACTAACCAGTTTATGTTGCTATCAGTTTTTTAAAGTATGCTCTTCAATACCAGTTTTAGTCTATAGGCAAGAAATTTAGCCATGAAGCAATTTTAACATGAGTTAATAATTGAATTAAAGAACATATTTTAAAATTTGAAAAGCTGATACTTATGTAAACCAGTGAGTAAAATGTGATTTTCTTTTGTCAAACAGAAAGATGGGATGGCTGCAACTATAGCATCATTGGTCATATATCTGCTCAATCCGCATTGGTCTAGGGCTAAACAACAACAACATACCTTATTTGACATCACTGTCTCTATCCCTGCTCCCATAATGTCAGTTGGTTACTGCAGAAGTTATATAACTTAATCCACATTGACTTACTGTGCAACAATCTCTGTCCCTGGAACCCCTTTAACATTTCTAGTTAGAGAAGAGGGGAAAGGGCTTAGAAGTATGAAGAAGAGGAAAAGCAAATTGCCATGTTTAATTACATTATCTTAATATAATTAAACATAGCAATTTGCTTTTAAAAGTAAACTTTTAAATTTTTCCCACAACTAGCAAAGAAAGAAGTGGTATATGAACACACTCTATTTTTGTCTTATTACTAGTAAAGAGAAAAGAGGCAAAAAAATTTCACTAATTGGTGATGGTGGGGACTGCTTTTGATCAGCTAGAGAGAAGCACTTAGAGTATTAATGTTGCTGTTATTGTTAAACGCCAAGTTGACTCTGAATAAACATATCTATGAGCACTCCTATGTGTCAAAGTTCTTACCACACTCAACTTTCTTTAAAGACTTAAGTGTACTTCATTTTTTTTTTTATTTCTTGAGATTGATTACATGCTGTGGTTCAACAAAGACTTGGTTGCTATTTCATGAAGGTTAAACAATCATATAAAGGCTTCTTTATTGGTTTTTTGTCAGAGTATTTAGTTTAGTTTAGTAGGTGGACAACAGTGTATGTATAGCATTTAGTTTTATTCCAGTCCTTTCTTATACTTATCATCCTTCTAGGAACCAACATTACCTTCTATTCTTTTGATCCACTGGGGTTTATGAATGTTAAGTATTATAGTCATTGATTCAACTGATTATACTTTGAAACCAACATTTCATCTAGCAAAGCTTTGTCATATTTAGTTATATTCTTTTACATACTAAGTTCAAATCCAACTGCTGTAAACCATTAATCTTACCATGATCAATAAAAGAAGTACCAGCAGTCAACTGACTGTCATCCCTCCCTCCACACACACTTTTTGGCTTGCTTTCTATGTTAGAAATCCTTATTTAATTGAGTTAATTGGAGTCAAACTAAATAAAACAGTAGAACACTGAACATTATTATAATTTTGTCCCTCTTGACTGAATTTAAATTCCATCAGAGTTAACTTTGGCTTTCATTTCACAGTCACTTATAACATAATTACCTGTAATATACTGAGGTTGATTGTTCAGAAACTGACCTTTTCCTTATGTAATAAATCTTTGTTTAATATAATATTGATTTACAGATATATAGATGTAAAAACAAATGAAGCATTATCACATTACCAACAGCAAGGTCTTTTATTTCATCTAGGCTATATTCCAAGCAGTGCAAAGGAAACATTGTTAAGTGAAAGATCTACTTCTATTATTTCAACTTAGAAAGAAGGCAGTGAGCTGGCAGAATCATTAGCATGCTGGCTAAACTGGTTAGCAGCATTTCATCCATCTGTATGTTCTGAGTTCAAACTCTACCAAGGTCAACTTTATCTTTCATCCTTTCAGAGTTGATAAAATAGGCACCAGTTGATCACTGAAGTTGATATAATCAACTTGCCCCACACCCTCGAATTTCTGGCCTTGTGCCAAAATTTGAAACCATTATTTCAACTAAGAAAGACAAATATGAAATAACATATGAAGCGAAATGGCTCAATTGGGAATTGAAACCCACTAAGCAAGCATGGCTTTCTAGGAGTTTAAACATCTCTATGGCCCCCAGCACAGATACTAGTTGTTGTTGATGATAAGGTTGATTAGTGGTTATCTTGTCTTTTCATAGTGGAGGCGCAATGGCCCAGTGGTTAGAGCAGTGGACTCGCGGTTATAGGATCGCGGTTTCGATTCCCAGACCGGGCGTTGTGAGTGTTTTTTGAGCGAAAACACCTAAAGCTCCACGAAGCTCCGGCAGGGGATGGTGGCGAACCCTGCTGTACTCTTTCACCACAACTTTCTCTCACTCTTTCTTCCTGTTTCTGTTGTACCTGTATTTCAAAGGGTCAGCCTTGTCACACTGTGTCATGCTGAATATCCCCGAGAACTACGTTAAGGGTACACATGTCTGTGGAGTGCTCAGTCACTTGCATGTTAATTTCATGAGCAGGCTGTTCCGTTGATCGGATCAACTGGAACCCTCGACGTCGTAAGCGACAGAGTGCCAACATGTCTTTTCATATGTTTGCTATGCTCTTTTTTTTTTATTACAACAGTGAAATAATCATCTAAAGGAACAGGGTTGATATTTCTGGGTAAAGGATCTTTTGTTGGTACATGAATATGCTACATAAAATACTTGAATGAGAAACAATCGTTTTTTTTTTATTTGTATTACTATTTATTCTCTGTCTACATTTTACTGAACAATTCAAGGAATGTTTTTCTTTTTATTTCTATGACATCTCATCAAACAGCTTTTCCCTGTGCTGTCACATACCTTACAATTCAAGCCACCACCCATATTTTGCTGATTCATATCAAAATAGAACTCGCCAACATGTTTCCATATTTTGATATTCTGCCCAGCTGTCACCAAGCACAGTCCACATATAAAACTTATTTCCACCATCTCATAACACTGAAGACAAACAGACATTCCACTTCTTTCTGATTTTTATATCCAATTTCCAATAGCTGTGAACTTTACTTTTATCTTTTTCCTTTTCATTTTCTTCTTTTTTTTTTTTTAACTTGTTTCAGTCATTGAACTGTGAACTGTAACAATGCTGGAGCACTGCCTTGGAGTGTTTCATCAATCAAATCGATCCCTGTACTTTCTTTTGTTTGTTTTTAATTTTAGTGCTTATTATATCAGTCTTTTTTGCTGAACCACTAAGTTATGGGGACATAAGCAAACCAACATTAGTTATCAAGTAGTGGTGATGGACAAACAACATAAATACAAAGACACACACACACAAACATATACACACTTCCACACACACACACAAATACACACATACACACACACATACACATACAGACACACACACTCACACACAAACACACACACACACACACACACACACATGCAACAAACTCCTTCACAGTTTTCGTCAACCAAATTCACTCACAAAATATTAACCCAGGGCTATAGTTGAAGACACTTGCCCAAGGTACTGCACAGTGGGACTGAACCTGAAACTTTGTGGTTGCAAAGCAAGTGCCTTGACCACACAGCCATGTCATTTAAACAGATTTTTCACATCTATGTGTAAAACAATCCAATAGCTCTAGGGAAATTATTTTACTAAAAACCATCACATCTTTAATATTGCAAGGAACTTTTTTTAAAGGCTTATTTGGTGGAAGAAGGGCTGTGTCTATGACATTTTTGGGGGTTTCAGGGACTGGTGAAAGGAGGGGAGGAAGATATAATCACATCAGGTAGCTGATCTATATGCTTACAACAGAGAGCCACTGCTAAAGGCAACCAAAAGCCAAGTAATATAATAATGGTTTCAAATTTTGGCACAAGGCCAGTAATTTCAGGGGAGGGTGTAACTCGTTTACATCGACCCCAGTACTCAACTGATACTTATTTTATCAACTCCAAAAGGATGAAAGGCAAAGTTGACTTTGGCAGAATTTGAACTCAGAACATAAAGATGGATGAAATGCTGATAAGCATTGCATCCGGCATGCTAACTATTCTATTCTACCAGCTCATTGCCATCCCAGATAATATAATAATAATAAACTTGTATATAGTGCTCAGGTAGTTTATTCCATGCTTCAGCAATTCTAAGAGGGAAAAAATCTTCTGAAAGTTATGGGTGCTGTATTGTATTTTGATTTTGTAAGCATGTCCACAAGTATTAGATATATGGAATTCAAAAGGGTGTCCAAGATTGTTGTTGGAAAGATAGTGGATAATCTTGGAAGTGTCCACTGAGTCAGTTGCCAGATGTCAGAGTTTTAATATGTCTATGCCCAAGGAAGTAAGACATTGAGAGTATGACAGATGCCTGACAGCAGGTATTCATCAGGCTGCGTGTTTCTGAGCAGTTTTCAGGAGATTGATATTTTGGGAAAGATAGGGGTAACAGACTGGTGATGCAAACTGTGGATGTACTACGATGGGCTAAAATATAAATGTGACCTTTTTGATAGGCTTCACACTGTTTCCTTCTACTAAATTTCACTACTCAGGCCCAGGTTGTTCAGAGGCTATGATAGAAGGCACACACCAAAGGTGCTGCACAGGGAGATTGAACCCAAAGTCACACAGTTGTCAAGTGTACCCTGCCAACCAAACACTTTGACCCTTTAACATTTAGATCAACCATATCCAGCCAAAATATTCTGTCTGTTTTATGTTCAAACTGGCCAGATCCAGCCTCTCATACCAACTCTACAATATTGTTCTGAAAAAAATAAACAATCATATCATTGAAATATCAAAGCAATTAGATATTCTTTTATTCATTTACTTGTTTCAGTATTTGATTGTGGCCATGCTGAGGCCCCACCTTGAAGGGTTTTAGTCAAGCAAATCAACACCAGAACTCTTTTTAAGCCTGGTATTTATTCTAGTGGTCTCTCTTTGCCAAACTGCTAAGTTACAGGGATGTAAACACATCAACACTGGTCATCAAGCAGTGGTGGGGGACAAACACACACACACACATAACAGGCTTCTTTCAGTTTCTGTCTACCAACTCCACTCACAAGGCTTTGGTTAGCCCAAAGCTATAGTAGAAGACACTTGCCCGAGGTGCCACGCCGTGGGACTGAACCTGGAACCATGTGGATGGGAAGCAATCTTCTTACCACACAGCCATACCCACACCTGGTAATGCATGATTAATTCAAACCAATGTGAATAAATAAATTTTACATTTGACGAAGTAATCTCAATTCTAAAGAGTTAAGCAAAGAAGTAATAGTGGTCTCTCTTTGCCAAACTGCTAAGTTACAGGGATGTAAACACATCAACACCGGTCGTCAAGCAGTGGTAGGGGACAAACACAAACACACACACACACACACAACAGGCTTCTTTCAGTTTCCATCTACCAACTCCACTCACAAGGCTTTGGTTGGCCCAAAGCTACAGTAGAAGACACTTGTCCAAAGTGTCACGCCGTGGGACTGAACCTGAAACCATGTGGTTGGGAAGCAAGCTTCTTACCACACAGCCATACCCACACTTGGTAATGCATGATTAATTCAAACCAATGTGAATAAATAAGTTTTACATTTGACAAAGTAATCTGAATGCTAAAGAGTTAAGCAAAGAAGTAATATGTAGCTTGTGTATCTAACAGTTTGGTATTAAAGACTTTGTTAAAGTGACTGGGATGGCTTTGGCTGCAGTATATTATACAGCTGCTCTATTGTATGTTAATCAGTTTCTCATTCTTTTCAGTTCAAAATCTGCTGAAGTTCAATTCAGCATTTAATTTTTCAATAAAAGATATACAAGTAATATACTGAGATGATCCTTCATTTCAAAAAAGCAAAAAAAAAAGCATGACCTTAAATAGCACCATGTCAGAGAAAACTAACATTATTGACTGGTATCATTAAGTTGTAGGTCAGTTCTGAGCAAGAAGACTTCTCATTAAAAGCAGTTCACCTGTTACCATCCTGTTTTCTTTTCTCAAACATTGTGTCATCTACAAATAAATCAATGTATTATTGATACAGTATTTGTAGTGAAGTTTTAAATAGTACGCAATCAAATTAAAATGTATTATCTTTTGTAATTTAATCTCTTTTGGATCGTATATCAAATCTTATTAATCTTTTCAGATTCAATAAAGTGCATACCGGTTGTATTCTAGGATCAATTCAGTTGTTTATATTCCAATCTCAATAGAAAAACAGGCTTTGTGTTTAGTCAAAAATCGTTGTCGTTGTCGTCGTCATCGTCGTCGTCGTCGCCACCACCACCATCATCATCATCATTTTATGTCTATTTTCCCTGCTAGCATAGAATGATATAATTAATTTGAAAGAGGCCCGTGCTGCAATAGAATGAATAGTATCATACATCCATATTTCTATAGCATATGCATTTGTAATCTCATGCCTAAGTAAGAAAACAAGATCAGTAATCTTTTATCTTTTATGTTTTGGTCAGCCTGAAGCTAGAGTAGAAGATACTTGCCCAAGGTTCCATGCAGTGGAACTGAATCCAGAACCATATGGCTGGGAACAAACTTTTTACCGCAGAGTCACACCTGCACCTATAGCCACACCTGCATCTATAACACTTGTACCTATAACTACACTTGCCCCTATTATTATATAGAATTTATAAATATCTTGCTTAACATGAATAATGATAAAAGATTACCTTGGAAATAAAAAATATTGGACTGACTTTATGCAAACAAGAAAAGCTCAGAAAAAGTTAAGTTATATTTGTTTTATTATTGTCTGCCTTTTATTCTTTACTTGTTGCAGTCATTAGACTGTAGCCATGCTAGGCACCACCTTGAAGAATCTTAGTCAACTGAATCAATCCCAGTACTAATTTTTTAAAATCCTGGTACTTATTCTATTGATCTCTTTTGCTGAACTGCTAAGTTACAGGAATGTATACATACCTACACCAGTTATGAAGTGATGGTGGGACACACACACACACACACACTTACAATGGGTTCTTTTAGTTTCTGTCTACCAAATCCACTCACAAGGTATTTACCCAAGGTGTTACATAGTGGGACAGAACCTGAAACCATGCAGTTGAAAAACAAACTTCTTACCACACAGCCATGCTTGCGCCTATGATATATTATCAGTTTTTTAAAATACAATTTAAAGATTTGAAGGATTACTGTAGTATACTTCAATATTATATATTTTGTCCATTAAGATTTTTTACGTGTAAATTTCTTTCCTTGAATTGCAACAGTTTATTTAAGCAGCATATATGAGAAACAATATATTCAACTTGACAGGCTCCAAAAATTTGCCAGGAGCCTTTGAAACATTTTGTAGCAACTCATATTTTCAAACTTCAATTTATCATATTTTTCAAATTTAGTGTTCTCTCTCTCTCTCTCTCTCTCTCTCCCTCTCCCTCTCTCCCGCTCTCCCTTTGTCCCTTTCTCTCTCACCAGTGCTTGTGCCAAATAAAAAGTACTAAGTCCACTCTGCTAAGTGGTTGGTGTTAGGAAGGGCATCCAGCTGTAAAAATCCTACCAAAACAGTCACAGATGTCTGGTGCAGGCTTCCACTTGGCCGGCTCTTGTAGTACCATCCTGCCTATGCTAGCATGGAACACGGACATTAAATGATGATGATGATGATGATAATGATGATGATGAGTGCAAGTAAACAAAATCCATCTTAATGTTATTAGAGTAATAAACAGGAGTTGTTCACTACAAAGGGTACCCTATTGTTATTTTCATTCCAATTAAAAAAATTAATATTAATATAAAATAGTTGGCAAAAGCAATCACCATTATTGTTGTCCTCAACATCATCGTCATCATAAGTATCATTGCCATCATTAAGGTCATTGGTCCCATAATCAATCACATTATTGTCATACCCTACTTTTCTTTCTTCTCTTCATACACATTGTTATAGTTGTCACTATAATCAACAAGACCAAATTAAATTAAGTACATTATAAATAGCTGCAACCAACTATAGGTTTGGCCTAAATACACATTGATATATATAATCATGTGGGCACATACTTCATGCTCACACACACATGTATTTATATATATATATATATATAATATATATATGAGAGAGAGAGGTAGTGATGCAGGAAAACATAATTCAACTTCACACACACACACATGAGCGGGTACTAAAAAGTTCCTCGCTTTTGGCGAAAGAAAATATAGGAGGATCAGTTAATTATGATTTTATTCAACATGTCCTCCTCTCAGATTCACTTCTGCTGTTTACAGCAGTGCTTGGAAGGTGTACGTGTGTAGCATGTGATCATCATATTGACTATGATAGTGAAAGTTTAGCTGAGAAATTGCATCAAATTTTGCCAAAAGCTTGGTGATATCTGCTCAGAGGTTTATGCAAAGTTTCCAAAAAGTTTTCATCATTCTCAACACAATCAAGGAGCTCTTGCGCAACTGAAACCCAAGTGTCTTTTTGGCTAGCTGAAAGCAGTTTTAGCTCAAACTTGGCAGACATGCTTCTCATACCCAAATCTTCATTGATAATGCACTGAATTGGACTGTACCTAATCTGCATATCCTCTGATAACTCACGAATGGTGATTCAACGATTTCCTTTCATAGCTGCATAGACCACTGTGCTGTTTTTCTTAGTTCAGCTGGTTGCAGTTCTCCCGGAACATTTGTCAATATCGACATTTATTGGCTATCTTTGAAACTTCTGAACCACTTGTACACTTGTGTGCGACTCATACACTCCTTTCCATACACTTTCTGCAAATTTGTGTAGGCTTCTGAGCAGGTATCACCATGACAACTTTCTCTGTCATGGTCAATGTGATGATCACACATTTCTCACCTTCCTTCAAAGCACTGCTGTAAACAGCAGATGTAAGCTACAATATCAAAACTTAGTGGACATGCACAGCAGAGTTTAAGGTCAATCAGTGCCAAGTGACTTCACTCTGCGTGCTTTAGCTTCATTACTATGTCAACAGACCTCGTATATATATATATATATATATATATATATATATATATATATATATATATATATATACAAGGTGTGGGGGTTTAGTTCACGGGTGATCTAAATGATTAGGTATGCTAGAAAAGTGCTGTAATGTGCTAGGGCTCCACGGTTATAGTCGAGATGGTAGTTATAGAGCCATTGCAGATTTCCAATATAGTGGATATATAATTGTTAAATAGGACAACAAACGTTACGGCAAGACAAACATCTCAAGTTGTATGCATTATTACTATAAGAAAAAATTCAAAGTCTTACAGCTGTTTCTGGGATATCCCCGAATATGGATATTCCATCATCAGAGACAAATAGGGAAAACAAGAATGGTATATATTAATGAGACAATGACATGGAGGAAGGGAATAAAGACATAAGGAGATGAAGAGAGAGAAGGAAAAAGAAGTATAAAAGTTCATTGTTCAACTTTCCAATGTTGTAGAAAGAACAGCATAAGTCCTTAGGTAGTTCAGCTTTCCGATGTTGTAGAAACAAAAGCATAAGTCCCTAGGTGGAATTCTGCATAGATCCATGTGGGTTAAAATCCAGAGAAAAAAGACGTGAACATATCTTGTTATATTATCTATCCTTAAGTACCATCCATACCCTGTATATACATACATATATATATTTATTGAAATATATTTATATAGAGCATAAAAATACAGAATGCTAAGAAGAGAATGTATATACATACATATATATATTTATTGAAATATATTTATATACAGCATAAAAATGTAGAATGCTAAGAAGAGAATGCATAATTTCTTATCTTGACAGCTGTTTCAGGAAGCTTAGAGTTATGTAATAATCATAATATTCTTAATTTGCTGATAGAATACGCAAAATGTCTTAGGTATGCAGCCAGTAAACAATCACACTGAAATATTACAATAATTCCAGCTTCCTTCACCAAGAGAAAGACAGTAAACGCATTTCATGTAATAGTGCCAGAGATTTAAATGGTTGAAGGGAGAGAGGAGGAAGAATAAGAACAAAAGCCAGGGAGAAAGAGGAGGAATTCTATGACATAGGAGGAACAGAGAGAGGAGGAGAGGAGGTAAAGTTAAGGTCCATGTGGTGAAAGGGAGCACCACTGATGGTCAAGTGAATCTCACTAAGCAGGCAATAAATTAGTTAGGGATGGTAGCTGACCAACAGAGAGACTGGAAGAGATAAGCAAAGAACAAAAGGAATGTGACAGGAGTAATGGAGGAGAAAGGTATGCTGAGATTTGGAGAATGGTAAAAAGAGAATGGAGAAAGAAAATGCTGCTAGCATAGTTAAGTAATAAATAAGAGCTTAACCACAAATAGGAGAAACCACAAAGGCTTTATATAATGGGTAAAAGTGGAATAAATCTTGTACTTACACGAGGTTATGTGAGAGAACCTATTGAGTTAATGAGGTATTATGATGGTGAAGAATTGCTGGTGATTCCCAGCAACACAACTTACAAGCATTGTGGTTTGTGTTGCACAAGGAAACTCCACAAACTACTGACCAGGATAAGGTACGGGAATATTCTGGGACTTATGGCAATGTATGTATGTAGCTAGGAATGCAGAGAGTTTAGATGACCCATCATGGAAGAAGATGTAGGAGGGTTGGGCATCAGGCCAGTAACCTAGCCCTGTAAAAATCAGGAATCACTAAAGAAATGGCAGGAGAAATTCAGAGGAACAATAGACATGAGAAGATAGGTGATGGAGAAATGCCACTTATAACAGATCCTAATGAAAACTGAAAGGAAGTTAGGGCCTCAAAGAGCCCACTTCTGAGTGCCAGTTACCTATTAACCTCTCAATGTGCTGAACAGTGAAGAAGGACCTAGTGCTAAATGAATATATAGACACACACACACACACACACATATATACATAAACACACACAGACACATATACATAAGCACGCACATACACACATGTATATACATTGAAAAAATAAGATGAAAATGCTAAGAGAACTCTGTCATGGCAATTAGAAAGAAAATATATGTAAGTTTTGGTCATTTAAAATGACTTCTACATGCTGGAATAAGACGGGGAAAACAATTAGATAAATTAAATTAAATTTTCATATCAATTCTAGAAGTTCATATACTTTTCTTATAAAAATCCAATGGTGCTGTATTTCACACACGCATGTGTGTGTGTGTGTGTTTGTGTGCACGCGAGCACACACGCACGCATGCATGCACTGGCATGAATTGGATGGGTCATCACATTTTGATTCTGAGTTTCTTCCCATCTGATTCATTGGGGAACTGCGTCTCACTTGTACATGCCATTTTTGTTATGATTTCAAAAGCTGAATGACCTTCTTGATACTATTCACATTACAGAGTATATTGAATGCTTTGGGGGGTTTTTTTTTCCTTTTTCCTCATTTTTTTTTTTTTTGTGTGGCACTGTCACTAATGAGGTTGCAATCTATTTTGCAAGACTAAGGGCTTAAAGTGTCCCCTATAACTGAAGGAGAATAGAAGAGAGACAGTTCACTGATTCTGAAGAGGAGAATAAGGAAAAAGAGCTTTGTATGCTGAGAGGAACAGATTTATAATTGCGAAAGGATGGTAATAGAGAAAGTAACAGAAGTTACTGAGTGAGGCACCTCTTCAAAGCCTTCTCCAAGTCAGTGAACGCCAGAAATAGTGACTTACTTTAAGCTAAATATTTTTCTTGCAGTTGTCTCAGTAGAATGATTGCAATTGTGGCACCTCTGCTAAGTATAATGCTAAAGTGCATCTCATCTAGGTTGACTCTGTTTCAGATTTTTCTATGAGCTTTATAACTTGGTCCAACAATTTGCTATCTATGTAATTTTCTCTCTGTTAGGCACTCCCTTTGCTTTGCAGCTATTCAGAATTATGGAAATAATTCCAGGAGAAAATTCTCCTCCTACACAACATATATCAAAACACATTGGGCTGTGAATGATGTCATTGGATCTTTGGACATATGCCTCTGCATTCTTTAACATCTTCTATGAATGTAAAATCCGTCATTCACAGACTGATAACAAATTTGTTCTTATACAGTATGTTTGCTGATATGCATAAAGTTTGGTCAAGCTATAATTAAACAGAGTTTCACGAAACAACATTAAATAAATATATCCCTGTAAAATCATATTTAACATACTCAAGCACACTCAAAGGTGAGAAGACCTTCTGCTGCAGAAAAAGTCCTTCACACACACACACACACACACACACACACACACACACACACACACACACACACACACACACACACGCACGTATGCATGCACACACACACACACATGTACATACACATATATATATATAGACATATACTTACATGCAAATATATGCGTATATATATACATACTTTTTCTTTTACTCATTTCAGGTATGTGGCTGTGGTCATGCTTGTGTATATTATGTATATATATATGTACATGTTTGTATGTATGTATGTATGTATATATATATATATATATATATATATATATATATATATATATATATATATATATATATATATATAATAATAATACAAATAACATGTGAGTATATGCATATAGATGTACATGTATGTACAAACTTACATCTACATGTATATATAGATGCATATCTGGGTACAGGACGTCACAAAAAAACATGGGCAAAATGAAAAACAAAACATAAACAGAGCACAGAAAACAAACAGGCCACATAGAGAATATTTCCTTCATCAGCTGCCCCTATTCTAAACAAAGCGTTTCGAAGAATTAGGCCAGGATGTGTGTGTGTGTGTGTATATATATATATATATATATATATATATATATATATGTATGTATGTATGTATGTATGTATGTATGTATTTTCTGAATTCATTACTAAACTGTTCGTAATTTGAAAATCTATTCCTCCTTTCACTTCAGCTAAGAAGAGAAGATACATGTGACTAAAACACTAGGCCATACAGATGTTATAAATGAGATTGAGCTGAAAGTATGAGATCAGCTTAAAACGATTAAGATGATCATAAGTCAGTTTATAAGAGCATGCTAGCAGTTATCAGCGGAGGTTCAACAAGGAAATTGCCTTCTAGGCAAGACTGTTGCTTCACAGAATAACCTGGGATGTTTATATACAGCTGTTACCAAATAAGTAGTGTAATGATAGCCTTTTACTTGCTCTTGCTATATTTTTAGGGTCTGTTTTTAGTGTTTTCTAATATTACGTTAAATTATTTGAAATTATTGAAGATTCAAGTTGAGATTTCTTTCTTGTTTTCATCTAAAATATCTTTAAGAGAGTATTGTAGTTTGCTTGAAACATTGTGTATTGTTTGTAAAGAGTAAAAAGTTTTGAATGGTACAACAATGCACTACAATACAAAAAATGGACTATATACTTGTTGTAATTTAGTTATCTATAGTCCGATGATATTTCAGAATACAATTCCTTCTTCAGATTTTCTTAGATGGAGTCTCTGCTATAAACTGTTTACTAACGGCTTTTCTTTTTTTTTTTTTCCGGAAAAAAGAAAAAAAAAGCCATTAGTAAACAGTTTATAGCAGAGACTCCATCTAAGAAAATCTGAAGAAGGAATTGTATTCTGAAATATCATCGGACTATAGATAACTAAATTACAACAAGTATATAGTCCATTTTTTGTATTATAGTGCATTGTTGTACCATTCAATACTCTTTACTAAAATAACTTTATTTTCAGTCATTCTTTTTTGGTTTACCTGATTAAAAATAAGTGCATATGGATATACACACTTACATCCATATTACATTGAAAGTACTGGTTCTCCTCTGATCACTGAAGTTAAGCAATGTCGATACTAGTTAGATGAGTGATTGCTTAGGAAACCTAGGTGCTGTAAGCATCTAACTTTTGTCCAACAAATGTTAAATGGTGCTGATGATGATGACTCAAACAAAACAAGATACACTAAAACACTGCAGTTAAGCCAATGAAAGTGGCTTCTTTGTGGTCCCTCAACCTGCTAAAAACAGCAGTCCAATAGCTCTCAATTCCACTTTACTATCTGAAGAAAAGAATGTTGCATTAGATAATGTAGTATGTTATGTATGTTTGAAAAGAAAAAGAGACTAGATGATCACATCTGAAATGTCTGTAACCCTAGATCTGCTCATTTAAGACCAACCTGTAACTTAACAACAACAACAACAGCAGCAGCAATTACAACAACAACAACACAATTTTGTTCAAGGAAAGAAAGTGTAGATATATGTGAGTTTACTTGTATTTAAGAGTTCATAGAAATGCCATTTCACAATGAAGTTAGTGATATATTATTTGTTTGCTACTAAAGGGTGCCAGACATTTTGAAGCTTTTAATCAAACAATCTCTGGAAAATGTTGACAAAGACTCTGAACTCAGATTGAAAATCAATAAAAGGCTACTGAGTTCATATCTACAGAGAAACTAATGTTAAGAGATATATACTGTACTGTTAAGAACATATAGGACAGTGAAAGTAATACATGGAACTGATTTTCAGAGATATTTCAGTCAATATAAGGGAAATATATTATAGTCAAGGAAGAGGGTCTGTCTTGAAGTGGATGCCTGTATATGATGAGTTTAATACGGAATGGACAATTGTATGCACACACATTCTCACTCACTCACTCACACACTCACGCACGCTAGTCACTCAATGCAGCAGCAAGAGACCTTTTATGTTGCCAGTTGCTCAAATCTCTAGAAACACCAGTCAAATCTCTCTCAAATCACCACCCCACTGTCTAAGAAAAAAACACATTAGATAATTAGTTCTGGGTCTCATTGAGAAAGGACTTGATGGTTATAATTAGAATAGTTTTGATCATAGATCTTTTTAATCTAAGCTGACTAGTGACTAAACAACAACAATGACCAGTATTAGAAATTGGAGCAAGTCAAATGCAAAAAAGTATCAAGACATTTGATCAAGTCTGGTCTGTAATAATCTGGTACCCATTCATAACAGCTAGATGAACTGTCACTAGGGATAAGGTATTCTGACTAGAAACATAAAATCTCATAAACAGAACGAGATTTGGACAATATAGATGTTGCAGTTTGGTATGGATCCGGTCTGAAACTGTCCCTTCTTTTATGATATAAACTTTCTGTTTCAAAGTGATCTGAATTAGAACCTTTCATCAAAATTTCATGTTAATTTGTTTCATACATCATCTTAATACCATCTTAATAATGACAAAGTCATTTTACTGAATTCTTCATTATTTTATAAACTATTTGAAAGAAAGGTATTGTATGTCTATGGAAGCAAAAGGTGTTATATGACCTATAAGTGCCAAACAAATAGAAAGACTTCATCTTCATGTAGTGTGCTAGAAACAAAATTATCCTGGGGGAGCTCATCTCACTCTCCACAAATTTAGTTGTTAATGGATTTGTCAGAAGAAGAAGGGCAGTATCTATGGGGCTTCCATGACTGGCGCAAAGTTATCCTCAAATAGTTGACCTGATCCAAATGCATACAACAAAGTAAACTCTGCTAAAGCCCCACCAAGAGCCAGATATTGGTGTCAAACTGAGTGACAATCGAAATTGCAGAAACTGGATAAAGAAAAACTAATATGATGATGGCACAGTAAAGAACCATAACTGCATCATTGTAAACCTCCCAACACATTATGACATTCAATTAGTCATCTTATTTCTACACTATAAATATAATAAAGTAATTTTGGGAGACATTTCAAGCATCTATAAGATGCTAAATATATTCAAAGATATTCCAAAAGTATATGACCGAAAACTATGTTTTGGATACTTTGGTTCTGGGTATGACTTTAAACAGCATCTCATGGGGAAGGGTCTCTGGTTTGGGAGTTCCAGGGTTTTGCAGAGTGTAGAACCACCTCTTGGTCACTATTCTTTCCAGCTCTACTCTGACCCAGAGTGATAGTGCTTATCAGGATCCCAAGTATGGATTAAATGGCATGAAACTACCAGAACCAGAGAAAGTTGAAATTATGGGATGTAGCATGGTTGATGTGAACTATTTTGGCAGATGAACTTATTGAGTCAACAGTGAATATCACTAGAAGCTGAGTGGATGAAAAGACAGCAAATTGTCAACAGCCAAGATCAACCAGTTCAATTAGAGAACAACTGCTATCAGCAGTAGTTGTGGAATGCTCAGATGAGGTATTTCAAGTAGTGAAAAGACCAATGTGACTAAAACCCAGGTTAGACATTCGTGATTCATCGCAGGATCAAGATGCCTGACATGGAAAAGTTATGTTGATCTGGGTTTATGATGAGTGCCATATTTGCAGCAGTAACAGCAGTTAATTTTACTTCAGGACTTCCTTTAACTGCAGTTTGGCTTTGTGGGATAAAATGCTTTTTAGCTTACGTTGAATGTTTTTTAGCTAAATGCCTGATGGAGAAAAACAGTAGCTATGATCTTTGCATGTTCTGCCTCTAAAACTGAGGGTGGGGGAGGGAAAGAAGGAAAGAAAGAAGGAAGGAATGAACAAACAAATAAATAAACAAATGAATGAACAAATGAACCAGCTCTCATTGGTAGCTACAGCAGGAAACAACTCATTAAACTATTGAGTTATACTTAGACCAGAGATTTGATACAAATGCCTTTTTTGCAACATAGAGGACTCTACTAAAGATACATTTTAATAAAAGATTCAGGCTACAGTTATGGACCCTGCAGAATGAAGCTGCATGGGCTTTCCAAAAGCTTTATCAGATGGCAGTTAACTTCAATGTAAATTTCCAACACAATTTATATTAAAAAATGGAAATTGGAGTATTGAAATAAGCAAGCATGAGACTAGATTATTTTTGAAGCTTTATAACTTGGACATTTTGTTTAAAAATTAATTTAAATATGTTTATTGACATTATTCTTTGTTTACCCTTGCAAATTACCTTCTGAGAGAAGTACAATATTTGAGGGAAAATTATTATATTGGAATTCATTTTTATAGATTTAATTTCATTTTAGTCCTATCTTTTCAACCAATAGCAAATGTTAAGAACAATTATTTATATTGGTAATTGCTTCTTTAAATTCAATAAAATTGTCTTTAAAACATGAAAATTCAAGAAATTTTCAAAAAATGAATAAAGTTATGTAAGAGTTATTTATTCCGAAATTCCACCTTTTTCACATATCAGTCAAGGTTCTATGAATAATTAAATTTTACAAAATAATAGGTGTAGTATAGTAATACAGAAAATTCTTTGAAATGTAGCTTTCTCAAATGGCAGTTAACTTCAATGTAAACTTCCAGTATAATTTATATAAAAAAGCAAATAAGTGTATTGAAATAAGCAAGCATGAGATCAGAATATTTTTCAAGCTTTATAGCTTGGACATTTTACTTAAAAATGAATTTAAATATGGTAATTGATATTATTCTTTGTTCACCCTTGTGAATTACCTTGCATAACCTTGTAAATTACCAATCACATTATCAGATATGTATATATTTATTTACTGGCATATTAGATGCACTTTTATATTTTTAAATGTAAAAAAAATTGCAACTGTATTACAGATGGGAGACCCAATGTAGCAGGCAAGGGAGCTGGAGAAGAATATGTCCATTAGGTACAATAATTGCTACTAATTATAAAATATTGGAAATAAGCCAATAATCACAGCCTATAAGCACAAATTTATGGAAAATTACTTACAGTAAATTGGCAGTTATACAGAGAGGTCGCATTGTATCGCAGTACCTCCTTCTCCAGATACATGACCTAAACCTAATGTGTGTCTTACATTATTCAAAAGCTGTTACCTTTTAAGAATCATTTGTTTATTATCAAATAAAAAACGCTCCTAATAAAATGAAAAGAGTGTAATCAAACTTTCATGTCAGTCATTTGCAATGTGTGGATGACAGCAAAACTGTAATGATAGTGCACCACATTGGTGACTTGTTATGGTAATACAGCCAGAAATACAAGCTTCACATCTTGTATGGCTGTTCTCTTCTCCAAAATATAGCCAACTATAACACTTGACCCAAAAGAACACTGAGATACAGTACTCCTATATCATAGTTTATCTATAAGTTTCCTAAGGGGTTCAAATCTATGGCTAAAATATAAAAAAGCACCGCTATAACATTGAATTTAACTTCAGTATTTTGGTCTACCACCAGCCAACAAAATAGTAAGGATTTGGAGGAAACAAGAAGAATTGCTGAAAGTTGCTAGATGTAGCAAACAATGTCTTCATAGAGGAATTGTGAAGTTGCCTGAACTAGAAGAAAAATTAAAAACATGGGTGAAAGACAAGATAAGCTCAATCTTTTCAGTATCCACTAAAATGATTATGCAGTATTCAAAAATTGCAGCAATGGACAAAGATATCAATGATTTTTAGATGGTCACAGTATGGTGTTTAAGATTTATGATGAGAAATAATCCTGTATGAGACATAGAATAAAAATAGCACAAAAATATGCCCTGAATACGAAAATAAAGTCATTAAGCTTCACAGGTATGTAATTAATGTGAGAAAAATAGTTAGTTTTGATCCTTCAGATAGCAAATATTGATGACATCCCTTTAACATTTGATGTACTATCAAACAAATGATAAAATCCAATCCAAAGCTGCTAAATCTGTGACTATTAAAGCATATGGCTTTGAGAAAACACATTACGTAGTTATATTAGCATGCTGCACTGATGGCACAAAACTGTCAGCATTTTTTGTAACATTGCCCAAAGAAAGAATTCCCAATGGCATTTATGTTCATGTCCTTCTAAACAGTTGCATAGATGATGGAGGAATTAAACTGTGGCTTAATAAAGTGTGGTTCAAGTATCTTGGTAGAATATTAAAAAACATGCCTTGTCAGTCTGGGATCAGTTTTCTCTCTTAGAACTGAGCTTGTTAAGAGGAAATTTGAAGACCTGAAAACTCAGTTTGTAACCTAACCAGTCACTAACAGCCTTCAGATGTTTCAGTTAGGAAACCATTTGAAGGATTCATAAATAAGGAGTAAAACAAGTGGATGTAGTTTTCAGATTCTAAAGTGATACCAACAGGAAGAAGGAAGTGGCCTATCTATTATATAGGTGTATTAATGGGTAAAAAGTTCATGGAATACTGTGAAAGAAGACATAGTTGTGAAATCATTTTTAAAATGTGGCAATTATAATACCCTTGATAGTACTGAGAATAATTTGTCGAGAATTCCATTTATGAAGAAAGTAATATGGATGCCAACAGTGAGAATGCATTTTCAAACTTTGTGGTTGCTGACTTACATTCTGAAGGTGTTGATTTTCTAGATTTTGTAGGAAATAATTAAATAAACCTTTATCATACATTCCTTTTTAATTTTTGTTGTTGCTTGCTACAGTCTGTTCTATCCACTGAAATACCAGTTTTTTCCAATTGCTTGCTGTGTACTAATTATATTATTATTATTATTCAGGGTATGCACGAATGCCTTACATCCAATATCAATGTCTTTGATACGGATCACAACCAGTTTCCTTAGATATTGAAGACCTTTCTTACAATTCTTGCTGTTCCCAATACAGAAGATTTCTATATTATTTACATTATTTACATTTGACAGATATTTGTCCTCATCTTGTTTGTTGTTAACACAATGTTTCGGCTGATATACCCTCCAGCCTTCATGAGGTGTCTTGGGGGAAATTTCAAACCTGGGTTCTCTATCCTAAGGTATTTTTTGATGTTGTTATGTTGTTGTTGTTATTATTATTATTATTATTATTATTATTAAGGTGGTGAGCTGGCAGAGTTGTTAGCATGCTGGGCAAAATGCTTAGCAATATTTCAACCATCGCTAAGTTCTGAGTTCAAATTCTACCAAGGTTGACTTTGCCTTTCATCCTTTCAAAGTCAGTAAATTGAGAGTACCAGTGGAACACTGAGATCGTTGTAATCGACTAACCTCCTCACCCCAAATTTCAGGCCTTGTGCTTATAATAGAAAGGATTATTATTATTATCATTATTATTATTATTATTATTAAGATGGTGAGCTGGCAGAACTGTTAGCACACCAGACAGAATGCTTAGCAGCATTTTGTTCATCTTTTCATTCTGAATTCAAATTCTGCCAAGGTAAATTTTGCTTTTCATCCTTTTGGGTTTGATAAATTCAGCACCAGTTAAGTACTAGGGTCAATATGATTGACTTTCCCCATCCCCTAAAATGTCAGGCCTTGTGCCTATAATAGAAAGGTAAACCTGAGATACCATGATATCTCTTCTTCTCAACTATGTAATATTTTCTCAGTTATTATAATTATTATTATTATTATCATCGTCGTCGTCATTATTATTATTATTATTCAGAGGCATATGGTGGTTGTTGTCATTGGGTGTGCTGCCACACTGACCATACTATAACTAATATTAGTATTACTTGAATTAAGCATGCAAACTGTGTATTTCTATTCAAAATGTGGAATCCAAAATGTAAATAATGTAACCTTAATTCCTTTAGGATACAGATATATGGCACTAAAGTAAACTGAATTAATAATATCCTATAAATTGTAAGCATTCTAAAATAAGCCATAATTTTCTTATGCACACACACTGAAAAAATTAAAAATCACATAATGTAATTACTTAAATTACTTATATGTAAGTTCTATTCTTCTTCTTTGAGTTGTAAAATGTTCAGTAACCTCATCATACAATGAACCACTTTATAATTAGTTTTGAAAACAAATTAAGATCCAAGTTATATGATGATATTGTAAGAAAAAAGTTATTGTAAAAAAAAATTAGCTTTAGTTTAGGAATTTAAAATTAATTTAAACATTCAACTTCTCACCATGAAAACGAACATGCGACTGTGCTGTCAAAGCTGTTGCACACCCTCCACCATTAATTTTTTGTCATTCTCCTATTATCCTATGATATGCTTGGTCCTATATTATGATACAATGCACTGTGAGATGTGCAGTGTTATTTCAGGACACCTGCCACCAAATTTCAAGCAAGGGTATAACAAAAGTTTTCCATTATGAATGAGTAAGGTTAATATTTATAATGAATTTGCCATTTTTGATGAGTATGGAGTGCACACCCAGAGTATATGTCCCTGTTATTATTATTATTTTAATGTCCACTTTTCCATGCTTGTATTAGTTGGACAGAATTTTGTTGAGGTAGATTTTCTGCAGCCAGACACCCTTCCTATTGTTAACCCTCACCTATTTCCAATTCAGCTAATATTTCCCCATAACCAGACATATTTTTCACAGTAGATTAGGAATAGTGGACAGAGACATTTCTTTATAACTATCATGTAATATCAAGTCATGGATGCAATAATACACACACACACACACACGTGCAGTCATATGCACACACAACAGGCTTTTTTTTAGTTTACATCAACTATATCCACTCTTATGGTTTTGCTTGGCCCAGGGCTATGCAAGAAGTCACTTGCCAAAGGTGCCACACACTGGAATTGAACCTGGCACCATGTGGTGGGAAGCAAACCAGCCATGTTTGTGCTTACTGCCAATAAGCAATTAAATTTTGCTTTGACTGCATATATTGTTCCTATCTATAGGAACTTATTCACATTTATTTTACTTGGCTGATTGTTTTGTTCCAGTTTTTACTGGAACAAAAAAATCAGTTTGTTTGCTTTTATTCACATGTACAAGGATTCATTATATCAATGTATTTCTGTTTTGCTATAGAAAATTTAATTTAATTTCCTTTAAATGTTTGTGTAAACTTACATTATACGATTTCAGAAATTGATCCAATAAGCTATTACAATGTTGTATTTACATAGAGTCATATGTTTTCCATTACAAAGGCACATTAAAATAGCTTTAAATAAATGTATGACGAAAGATATTAAAGCTGGATTATTCCTCCCACAAAATAATTGTAAAATAAGGGTGCATCTTATGCAAGGTGCATCTTATGCAAGGTGCATCTTATGCAAGGTGCATCTTATGCAAGGTGCATCTTATGCAAGGTGCATCTTATAAACCAGCAAATCCATAACCAAATATCCAAACTCATTTATATGGAAAAAAAAAATTGTTAATATATCATATTGTATCAATTGCTAATCAGCTTTAAAGTTATGGATGATTCAAATGTATAAAAATAAATAAACATCTCTTTTTATGCTTGGATAAGCATAGTGTTGTAACTGCGTTATTTTATATATTTTATATATGACATAAATACAGTAGATTCAGTAGTTTTGAATGGAACTCGCACCTCCCTTCACATAACAATGAACTTAGGTTACAATAAAAAAAATACAAGTTTTGACAGACATAAACTGGTCTGATAAGTTTTGAAAGACATACTCTAAAAATTTAGAATAACAGCTTGCTTATGAAACAAAACAAATTAACCTTTTAGCATTCATAATGCTTGTTTATTCCCATTGTTTTGAATTTATCCTGCATTATCTCGTAGTTTCGAGATTTTGATTACGTAACTGTATATTTTTGAGACTAACATTGGAAGGCAGGTGTGAGAGGCTGGATCTGGCTTGTTTGAACATAAGACAGGAAGATTATTTTGGTCAGATATGGCTGGTTTAAATGTAGAAGAGTTAAAAATGTCAACACAAAGTGCCTAGCAATAACAGCACTTCTTAGTTACATAATTACATTACATGCCACAGAACCTCTCAAATCTAGAAACAATTATCTAAGCATTATCCAATCCTAATAAGATTGTCCATAAAATAAATCAACCAATATCAATATAATTAATTGCCATAAACCAGGAATCCACAAACACTTTCAACTTTATGAGAATGAAGGACAACTTAGAATAACGAGACCCCATGACATAAAAAAATTCACAAACAGACATATCAAATATACTATATTTCCATCATAAGCTACCAAACAGATATCACTATGGTTTCCACACCTGAGCAGCACCATTCAATCCAGCAGTATCAAGTGTTAAAACATAAACAAATAAGCATATCAAATATATATATATATATTCCTTTCATCAGCTGCGGAATAGATATTACTATGGTGTTGACACCTAAGCAGTATTATTCAAGCCAGCAGTGTCAACAGTATTAAAAACATAAACACCTCCTAAGAATCAATAGAAATCAGTAGGAGCAAAACATTAATATAGTATATCCTGAGGCTATAAGAAAAGTGTCTCTCATATTGCATGTGTTACCCACTAAAAATTTTTAATTCATTCTA
This sequence comes from Octopus bimaculoides, assembly GCF_001194135.2. Classification (NCBI taxonomy): domain Eukaryota; kingdom Metazoa; phylum Mollusca; class Cephalopoda; order Octopoda; family Octopodidae; genus Octopus; species Octopus bimaculoides. The sequence goes on along the minus strand of NC_068981.1, from coordinate 120,117,772 downwards.
TTTCAGGTAATCTATTCCTGTTTACCAACACCTGTTATAAAGGCACATGCATTGAATTATCTGCTATTGGTGTTTTGCCTTAGATTAACCCTGGTTGAGTAATTTCAACCATGACCAACCAGTTTTTATTTAGGACTACATTAACCAATGTGGCTGCCCTTCTGTTTTCAAGACAAGAACATGCATTATTTGAGAGATTTGGCTACTATTTCTAATAGATCAAGTGACTGTACAGAGGCTCCTCATTGGCTCAGACCCCTTCTGTTCTTGATGTTATTGTTGCTGCTGGTGGTGGTGTTGGTTTTGATGTTGATGTTAAACTCTAGGCTAGCTAAGTAAATTTATTATCAAACACATTCCAACCACAACCATCACCCTGCCCATTTCAGAGGTATGTTAAGATTACATTGTCCAATATATTATTATTTCCTTACCAAATATGGTTGGCACTCCGTCGGTTACGACAACGAGGGCTCCAGTTGATCCGATCAACAGAACAACCTGCTCGTGAAATTAACGTGCAAGTGGCTGAGCACTCCACAGACACGTGTACCCTCAATGTAGTTCTCGGGGATATTCAGCATGACACAGTGTTACAAGGATGGCCCTTTGAAATACAGGTAAAACAGAAACAGGAAGTAAGAGTGAGAGAAAGTTGTGGTGAAAGAGTACAGCAGGGTTCGCCACCATCCCCTGCTGGAGCCTCGTGGAGCTTTAGGTGTTTTCGCTCAATAAACACTCACAACGCCCGGTCAGGGAATTGAAACCACAATCCTATGACTGCGAGTCCGCTGCCCTAACCACTGGGCCATTGCGCCTCCACACCAAATATGGTATATATGGTTAAAAGAAATTTTGCTGCTTTTTCTTGCAGATTGAGCAACAAGAGGCTCTCTTACTGCCTCAACAAGAGCAATTTATTATCAACAGGTGGTAGTGGTGGTGGTGATGTCATCATCGATATTGTTGTTGTTGTTTGCTTTTTAGCCTCCTATCAAGGATGATCTAGATCTATGCTTGCAATGACTATCCCAGTTTTGGTTCTTTTTGGTAAATTCATCATAGGTAATCACATCCTGGTAAGTACATTCTAGTAATTCCATCATGCGTTAATGATATTGCTAATGCCACTAGATTCATCATCAGGTCATTTATGTTATCACGCTTTTTATCTGCAAAAATAAACATTATTGAAAGTTTTTATTTACAAAGTAAATATTCCTTTATTCGTTTACTTGCTTCAGTCATTTAACTGCAGTCATGCTGGAGCATCACCTTGGAGAGTTTTAGTCAAATGAATTGACCCCAGCACTTATTTCTTAAAGCCTGGTACTTATTCTATTGGTTTCTTTTGCCAAACTGCTAAGTCACGGGGATGTAAGCACATCAACACTGGTTGTCGAGCAGTGATGGGAGTGGGACAAACACAGACACGACACACACACATAGAGATATAGTACATACATATATTTTATATATATATACACAATGGGCTTCTTTCAGTTTCTATCTATCAAATCCACTCACAAGGCTTTGATCAGCCTGAGGCTATAGTAGAAGATACTTGCCCAAGGTTCCATGCAGTGGGACTGATCCCAGAACCATGTGGTTGAGAAGCAAATCACATTTTATTAACAATGAAAAAGTGATTCAAAGAGAAATAATTATTGAAGTTTGGTTCTCAATCACATGGTCTTGGGTTCAGTCCCATTGCACAGCATCTTAGGTAATATCCTCTAATATAGCCCTGGGCCAACCGAAGCCTTGTAAGTGGATTTGGTAAACAGAAACTGAAAGAAGCATCTGTGTGCGTGTGTGTGTGTGTGTGTGTGTGTGTGTATATATATATATATATA
>NC_068981.1:120106160-120115789 GCF_001194135.2 Octopus bimaculoides | reverse complement strand
ATATAGTAAAGTCAAACCAAATAAGGATATTTTGAAAGTATTTGATATTTATGCTTCAGATTATTGCACAACAGATAACAGGAAATTCATCTGAAACATTAAATGCTTGCAAAATATAATTTGGTTTGATTTCATTATCGTACACTAGCTGACCACATGCCGTCAATAATGATGGCTAATTGTAGTAGTTTATATAATAAATAAGGTAGAAAATAAGGTACTTAATAATCACACATACAAACATTCACATACTTCCCTTGTAGATGCACATACATACACACATATACTGACACAGAGTTGAAACTGATTTTTTTTCACCCCTTCCTTCCTTATTCATCTATTATCCCTTCCTTTCTCTCATTGCTATTACTTTCTCTCACTCCCTCTCAGTCAGGGCTATTACTCTCCCTACTTCTCTTTCACTGAATTACTATTTTCTCTCCCCCTCTGCATCTGGCATGATTCGGGACAAATATATATGTGTGTATATATATATATATATATATATATATATATCAACACTATACTCATTATTATATTAGGAGATTATACAACTCAATGCCATTACAAACCTGCCTGTCCCAACTCCATTTCTGCAGATATTCTAACAAGGATTTGGAGTAGTTTGCTCTGTGTCTCTTGAGCTGAAAATTCCAGTAACACACATTGCTTACAAGCATAACATGAAACATATATATATGTATAAATGTGTGTGTATGCATTTGGGTTTAAATATGTGTGTGTGTGTTTGTTCCCTCCTCCACCACCATCACAACCAATTGACAACTAGTGCTGGTTTGTTTACATCTATTACCTAGCAGAATTCAGCAAAAGTGACTGATAGAATAAGTATCAGGCTATTTGGATATTTGGTTATGGATTTGCTGGTTTATAAGATGCACCCTTATTTTACAAGACTGAATCAAGTAAAAGATAAAGGATAGAAGTCGGAAAAAAAAACACATCAATATTGATTTTTAAAAACAGGATCACTGAAAAGTGCAGTGATGCAATGAGAGGATTATTCTATTTTAAATAGAAGGAAAAAAACATTTTCAAACATCAACTGTTTTGGAAAAAGAAGTGAAATATAGACAAACAACAACCAAAGTGTTTATAGAACTTATATAACAATATTGGTTGCAACACATTTTTTCTGAGCAAAATTCTTGTAAAACATATTCAAAATCAAGAAATTCATGAACTTGCTTTACAAATAATGCAATATCTTAACAATTTTGATATTCATCAACGACACTTTAGATTTTGCTGCACTATTTTTATATTTCTTTTTGAATTCAAATTTTTCAGCACTAGTGACATACTGTCCAATTATTACTTCATTTCTTCAAGATTTCTCCTTTTTCAAGATTTCTCAAAATTTTTCAGATGGTGAGATTTTAGTTTCTTTCTTTTTTTTTATTATGATGTGAATTTTCTAGACCATTGCGTTTAATTTCTTTGTCTTTGATTATGAAATGTGACATATTTGCACCATGAATAAAAACTTTAACTAATGTTTAGTGATACATTTAACAATATATTTGGTATTATTGAAAGCAGCAAGCTGGCAGAAACGTTTGCACGTTGGGCAAAATGCTTAGTAGTATTTCGTCTGTCTTTACACTCTGAGTTCAAATTCCACCAAGGTCAACTTTGCCTTTCATCCTTTTGGGGTCGATAAATTAGGTACCAGTTGTGTATTGGGGTTATCTAATCGACTAGCCTCCTCCCCAAGAATTTCCTAGAGTAGAAAAGAATATATTTGGTATCATCATCATCATCGTTTAACATCTGTTTTCCATGCTGACATGAGTTAGACAGTTTGACTGGAACTGGTAAGCCAAAGAGCTGCAACAGGCTCCAGTCTGTTTTGGCTTGGTTTCTATGGTTGGATACTTTTTCTAATGCCAACCATTCCACAGAGTGTACCAGGTGCCTTTTACGTGTTCCTGGCACTGGCACAACTAATGATTTCATTTAGCTTGACGTATCTTCTTGAGCACAGCAAATCACCAAAAGTCTTGGTCACTCATCATTACCTCCATGAAACTCAACATCCAAAGATCATGTTTCACCACCTCATCTCACATCTTCCTGGGTTTACCTCTTCCACAGGTTCCCTCCACAGTTAAAGATCATTTCTTTAAGCTGCTGTAGCAATAAATTTATTAATGATGTATTGGCTAGCAAAGTAATTACCTTTCAATGAAATTACAGGTGATGTACTTATTTCAGTGTCATTATATGTTGTGAATTTGTGTAAACTCTTGTAGCTTCAGGTCTGGGAAAATCTGTGATTAACCTTTTCATTATTGTTTTTTCTGTTGAAATACAACTTCCTTTGTTTCAATTGATTTTTGAAATAATGAAGAATTTAGTAAACTAAGTTTGCCATGATTAAGCTGGAGTTTAGAACACAAATTAACATGTAATTTAAATGGAAGGTTTTAATTTAGATCACTTTGAACAGGAAGTTTGCATCATAGAATTAAGGGCAACATCAGGTGCATTGGTAACAAAAGAGTTAAAGGCATTCCAGAAGTCATCATCATCATCATCATCATCATTTAACATCTGCTTTCCATACTGGCATGGGTTAGATGGTTTGGCTGGAGCTGGTAAGCTAGAGAGTTGTGCCGGGCTCCAGTCTGTTTTGGTTCGGTTTCTATGGTCAGATGCCCTAACACTAACCACTTCTCAGAGTTAACTAGTGTCTTTTACATGTCACCAACATGGCTGCTTTTTACATATCACCAGTACAGGTGCCCCTTATGTGTCACTAGCATGGGTGCCTTTTATGTGTCGCTAGCATAGGTGCCCTTTATGCATCACCAGCATGGATGCCTTTCATGTGTCACCAGCACTGACCACAACCACAATTCTGCTTAGCTTGACATGTCCTCTCAAGCACAGCAATTCACCAGAAGTCTCAATCACTTGTCATCACTACTTCCCAGATCTACCTCTTCCACAGGTACTCTCTATAATTAGAGATCAGCAACGTATGGTAAATTGCTTGCTATTACTAACAAGTTGAGCAACTTCATTGTAGCTCCTTGATTAGCTTGAAGTGTTTTGTTACTTGGTAGAGATAAATTCAAATTTCTCCTTTTCAGTCTGGAGAAAGTAACATTACATCTCTCTAATGTATTTACTCCTAGAAATACTGGAACATGAATTTTCAATGAATTCAATCACAGCATATTAAGTTCTCGAAAACAACACCTTTCCAAGCCTTTTGTATCTTTAGTTCCTCTCTAATCTCCATAAATAGTATATTTCTGCCATTTTCATCAAGAAAACAGAATTCTACATAGAAAGACAACTGGCAGAGTTTCTCTAAATGTCCTATGGTTATTTTGAGCTTGAGATTATTATTATTATTATTATTATTATTATTATTTATTTCAAGTAAATATCAACTGCTTAAATATCAACTGCTTTAACCTCACTAGATTTGGATGAACTGAAAAATCCCTCCCCAAAATGGTGAGGTTGAATTAAGTTGTTGATATTTAATTTGAATTTTTGTCATTTAATGAAATACAGTGAAGAATTGGGGAGTGAGGGTATTCTGAAACTTGATATTGTTGTTTAACCCATATAGTGCAGGATCTGATGAGTAAGACAAAGTAGTGATGATAAGGAAAAAAGAGAATTAGATGAGTTTAGGTTGAGAAAGTTGTACAGTTAGCCAGAGTTTATAGGACTGTGAACTTTTGAAGTAATAATAGAAGCAACATAGTGGGGAATAAAACACTGTATTTCGGCATGGTATTGATTGTCCTGTTTTGGGAAAGAAACTTCACAATATGGCCAGACGACTTTTTTCTGGTTGCAATCTAAAATGTTTATGTAGGAAGTAGCAGCTCCAGCTAAATACATGAGCTGTACCCTGATGAATGATTGGCAGTTCTTGATTCAGCCTGACTTTTCAGGAAGATGATGTCTAATGATTATGAACCAGTTCCATCTTTTAGCACTAAAACTTTAAGAGTGTGCAGTTAAAATAAAAATAAAAAAACTTGATTTATTAGACACCAAAAATTGGAAGTGAAATAACTTATTTATATTCATTGGTGTTAATTTTCACCTTAATTTATATGAAAACTTAGAGCATAGCCTGTAATCTTTTAAGGTCCTATTAAATTGGTGAAATAATGATAATTTATATTGATAGAGCTAATTTTCAATTTGGAGATTCATGGGAGAAAATACATATGAGAAAAGGATTATAGAAGGAAACTATTGTTTTCTCAGTTCTCTCAACAGAGAGAGTGTCAATTGTTTCATACATTGATTGGGATGTCAAAAGATTCACAAATGAATGTAGGTTAGCTATGTATTGAAAAACTGCCATCAACTGTCATCTGACAAATGGCCAAGTGATCAAAGCAAAAGTCTGCATTGATAATCTGTGGCTCACTATAGCACCTTATAACTTAGTGCTGGTATAAAATAAAAATGACAGGTTTGTTGATAGTAATAAACAGCTGGATTCATGATCATATTTTGTAAGTTTTGGAAGTACTCAGTTTACACATGTCCTCGCTATGATAATCTCATGTACAACAGCAAAAGTCAGGTCTAACAAACTTATTAATGTTCAAACAAGGTGTAAATTAGAATTTACATTTTGTTTGAACAATCAAATTAAATTTTCAAGAGTGTTTGACTAATTACTGCATTAGGAGTTACAAAAAATTAAAGACAATCTCCTGGTAGTATTTCAAACATTTTTGCAACCACTTCAAAGCTAAAGAATAAATTCAAAGATTTCACAAAAGAAAATTCTATTTTGCCAAAGCAGGTTTCAAAAAAGGTTTTTTAATGTATACAACCCTCTTTTGTTATCAGTGGTTCTTTCTCTTCTTTGCTGTAGTTTCCTAGTAACAGAACTTGTTTTTCTTTCCCTGTGAGCCACCAGTGCAGTCAGTTGTCTTTAGTCTTGACTTATCCACACTATTGATTGCATCAGTACATTTAATGTACTTAAAAATGTTGTATCTCTGCCAATTTTCTAGACCATTGCCGCATATACTCTACAATTATGTGTTTTTGTTAAAAAAGGAAAGCATCTATGATTTATTAGGATAGTGTGTTGGTGAAAATAATACAGAGTGAAAGATTAGTAGCCTTGCTGTATTTATCAATATCCTTTTACTATGTAGTACAGGTATGTTGATGTAGTTCAGATCATTTAGTTGTTTGATTTCACCGCATAGCACCTTAAGTCAACCAAAGCCTTGTGAATAAGATTGTAGAGATGAAAAATGGGAAGGAACTCATCAGACATCAGATGGAGTTTGACTGTTTTTAGGTGGTAGACATAATCTATCTTTCAGTTTAACACCACCATCAGACTCCTAAGTGCCTTCATTACAGTTCACTATGCTCCAAGAATTTGGGCCAGTCTGAAAGTGACTTCTCATCCTTCCACTAATCTAGAAGCCCTATAAAGGTTATAAGTATAGTTCTTCCTTCTCTGAGAAAACAATAGAAATAATGTCATGTATCCAAATTAAACCAGGGTTTGCCTTTCATCTCTCTAGAGTTGAAAAAGAACGGTCCCAGTAATGTATTAGGATTTTCTTAATATTTTATGGCCTTGAGCCTAAATAAAAATCTATTTTTATTCATGTAATTCTATAAACTGGGATCATATTTCTGTGAGGCTCAATTTTAACCAATCATCCCACAAGGGTCAATAAAATAAGTATCAGTAAAATGTTAAAATGAAATTTATTCAGTTAATTATGTAAAATATAAAATATATTTAATGAAATAAATAAGTAGAATAAAATAAATAATCGAAACAAACCAATATTTATATTAATTTTTCCTTTTTATATGATGATGTGAAATGATGGGTCAGACTATCTATTCAAGAGTAACAAGTTCATATCCACAGCAGATGTTTAATTCAAGTTTCTGAGTGGAACATTTGCTTTTTGTCTCTTTTTGCATCAAATTGATATGGAGGAAGAGCTTTGTATCTATGGTCTTTACAAATCTTTCAAGATCAATACTTCAATTTACTCTTCAAAATAGATACCAACAGGCCTTCTGGATCTTATTAAGCTATGATGTACAATATCCTATCCAGGAGGAGTGACACATGAGGAGAGATAGGTAAAGTGAGCGAGTTTAGCTAGAAATAATGCACTAGATCAGTGGCTCCCAACTCTTTCATTATCTAAAACCCTTTTCTTTTAAATGAATTTTCTATTAGACCCCAGGATTTTGAAAAAGGTCTGTCTACTCAAACTAATATCAAGCTTGTTTTCCCAGTTTCATCTTTCAGTTTAAAAATATATTCAACTGAATAATCATGCATTTTACACGGCAGCCTTATTAAAATTTTGAGCATAGCTCACGGGCTCCTCTCACCCCAGTATTATCATTGTGGACTTTCAGATATTTGTGGACAACCAGGTTGAAACCACCATGCAAAATGATCAATGGCTCTCAATCTTTTTTGATTTGAAAACACACTGGAAATTAAACAAATAAAAAAACATCTACTGGTGAATGTCACCAGGAAACTTAAGCCAAACTGTTTTAAAGTTAAGATTTTTTTTTAAATATGGAAAACTATTGCTTACAAGATGTTCAAGTATTAGCATGAATGTTCTGTTGCCTTAAATTTTATATTTAAAAATCCATGGTGCACTGAAATACCTTTGCAAGGCACCAGTCTGCCACAAACAATAAGTATCATCATTGTTTTTGCATCTGCTTCTTCCATTGAGTCAGTATTCTATGATCAGATTCTATTCCTGTTGCGACCACTGTTTTTTCTAGTAGAACAAACTTTTCCTTTTCCTTTACAAATGAGACAAACAATGTCACTGCTGCCCTAGCAATGTTAATACAGAAATAAACATGCTTGCACCTATACATGTATATATGTATGCATGCATCTCTCTCTCTCTCTCTCTCTCTCTCTATATATATATATATATATATATATATATATATATATATATATATATATATATATATATATATATATGTGTGTATTTATATGTATTCATCTAATCATCTACACACACACACACAAAACAAGTTCCTGTACAGTTTCCTTCAACTAAATTTTACTCACAATGCATTAGCCAACCCAAGCTATAAGCTTTAGTAGAAGACATTACTGAAGGTGTCATATAGTAGGATCAACCATGAAACCACGTGGCTGCAAAGTGAACTTCTTAACTATGTAGTCAGGCCTATGTCTATTGAAATTACTATGTTATTAGTATGGAGATATGGATACAAGTTTCACACTGGAATGGAACAGACACCAAAATAAACTCTGAATAATTCATCTTCATGACACATGCAATTTTCAGCAGGAACTATTTTTCTTCACTGGCTTGACAAAAACTTTTGGGAAAGGCATAAATCTCATAATTTCTCTTTTGTTGTTTTAAGAAAGGTAAAGGCTAACCTAGGAAAGCTGATGTAATCTCAAAGAGTGAATCAATCCCTTGTAATTTATTAATATTTAATTTTCTTGATCTCCTTGTGGAACATAAAGTTGCTATTAAGATATTTTGCTGTTCGTTTGTATTATTTATAGATTTTATTCTAATCTTCTTCCTACTAATCACATAAATGTCTGTGTTTGTCGTCCCACCATCACTTGACAACTGATGCTGGTGTGCTACATTCCTGTAACTTAGCTGTTCAGCAAAAGAAACCGATAAATAAGTATCAGGCTTACAAAGAATAAGTATTAGACACCGGCTTAATTATTTCAAATAGATCAGAGATGCTTCCAAAAGTAGGAAGTGCAGAATTGCTGCAGATTTGACCAATTAGCTGACTTGTAGTACCAGAGGGTTTAATGAGCTCAGGTTGTATGTTAAGAAGATGGGAGTGGTTGCTTTGCTTAGGCAGCAGACAAACACAGACATAAAGACACACACACATAAATATATATATATATATATATGACAGGTTTCTTCCAGTTTCCATCTGCCAAATTTACTCACAAGGCTTTGGTCAGCATGAGGAAGACACTTGCCCAAGGTGCCACACAATGATTCTGAACTAGGAACCATGTGGTTGAGAAGTAAACTTCTTACCACACAGCCATGCCTGTGCTTATTAGGAATTGTATTAAACAAATTGTTAAAATACTTGGAGAATCATAGAAGTATAGCAAATTTATTGCAGACAAATTTTAACAACAAAATCTTAAATGGACCCCAAGAGCCATACAGACCCTGCTTGAGAACCACTGGCTTCAGGCTTAGATAGAGGAGAAAGAAAAGTGTCTATGCTCTTTTATGACCCTTCAAGACTTCTAGGAGGGAGGGTGTAAGTCATCACACTGAAGAGCTGGTTTAAATGCTTGCAACAGAATGGATTCTTTAAAGGTTCCTGAGGGCCAGGGGATGCTATAAAACTGAGAGAATGGATTAAGTCTACACCCCAAAACAAAAACTATGTCTCCAAATTTCATTAATAAGATTTGGGTCCACCTCAGGCTATGGTACAAAACTCTTACACAATGTACCATGCAATGGTATTGAAAGCAATTCACATAAATGCAAAAGGAACATCTAAATGACACAGTCATGCTTGCATCTAAATACTGTTCCCTCCCAAACGATAAATTTTCCAACCTTTTCAAATAAAACATTAACTGCATCAACCTTACTTCTAGTGCTTGTTTTTTGAATTGCATAATTCTTTCTACCACAGGTACAAGGCCTGAAATGTTGAGGGAGGAGGCTAGTCAATTACATTGGGCCCAGTACTCAAAGGGTACATGATTTATTGACCCAGGAAAGATGAAAGGTAAAATTGATCTTGATGGAATTTGGACCCAGAACATAAAGCCAGAAGCCATTAAGCATTTTGTCCAGCTTGCTAATGATTCTGCCAACCCACTGACTTGCTTTGAACTAAATAATACATTAAAATTAAAAAACAACTTGCTTCAGGCATGTTCAAGTTAACAAAGTAGTTGCTATGTGGATGTTCAGTTTCCTAGAAATAAGCCTGGATATCTATAAAAAATTATACTACAATATCTTTTAAAAAAAGTAAAAATAGAAACAAAAAAGTGATTGTTAATTTAGTTGGCTATGTACAGCATCTGATGAAGGTATGTAATTTAGTAGGTAGAGTGTTGGACTCATGATCATAAGATCATGGGTTCATTTCCTAGACTTGACAGTGTATTGCATTTTTGAGCTGGACACTTTATCCTACACTGCTTCAGTCCACTCAGTTGATGACAAGTACTAGTAGCAGCTGGGGATTAACCATGCAATGGACTGCTATTTTGTTCAGCAATGGATTTTGTACTCTTTCATTCACTTAATGTTTCAGAAAATGGGACACAGGCTTAATTAATGATTCTTAAGATTGAAGATAGACTTTTACTATTTTATATCACATCTGAAATAAAAAAAAAAAAAAGAAAAAAGAAAAGACAGTCATAGTTAGCAAACTTTTGATTATAGCATTCTTTAATCTCAGGGCTATATACATATACACACACACACATTATATATATATATATATATATATGTATATATATATATATATATTGAATCGGATTTACAAGATTACCAGCACGTATAATAGCAGGATGAAATTCGCTGAGATCTTCT
>NC_068981.1:120101302-120105357 GCF_001194135.2 Octopus bimaculoides | reverse complement strand
CCCCTCTCCATACTACCAATGTTATCTAAAGGAAAGACAAAGGCCAATATAGCTTGGCACCAGTGAAATTGCAACTCATTTCTACAGCTGAGTGAACTGGAGCAACATGAAATAAATTACCTTGCTCAAGAACACAACATACAGCCCAGTCCTGGAATTGAACTCATTATTTCATGATTGTGAGCCCAATGCTCTAACCACCTGAGCCATGTGCCTTCAGGACTGACCCAGTATTAACCAACAACTACAACAATAATTACTTTGCTATTGTAAGATTAACTGTTTAGTATTTAAACCAATCATATCTAGCCCAAATATTCTACCCGTTTTATGTTCAAACTGGCTAGATCTGGCCTCTCACATCTACCCTACAATGTTGTTCTAAAAATAGTGAATGACATTGTGGAAATCTCAAAAGTATGAAGTCAGGCATGATTAATTCAAAACAATGTGAATAAATATCCATCCAAATGTTTGACAGAATATCCAAATGTTTGACAGAATAATCTGATTGTTAAAAAGTATTGTTATTTGTAGCAAACTATCTGAAAAGATACTAAGATTTTTAAAAAAAAACACCTTAAAATAACAAATGACTACCTGTATGGTTGCTACTGTTGTTTATGTATTCCATGGTCAGCTCCAATCAAGCAGATCTATGATCATAAGCATTCCCCCCCATGAATATCCTGTCTTCTGTTTTTCTTTTTTTCAAGCAAACTTTCCGATGTATCTTTTCTATTTAAGACAGTGAAGTGTGGTTTGAGAGATATTTGCTTGCTATTTCTAGCAGCTTGAACAACCATATAGAGGCTCAATTTTCTTATACAGAAAAATATTACAAATATCATAGCAAGCAAACCCATATGCATACACACAAAATACACATACAAAGCACATAGATGTGCATACACACACACACACACACACACAAATACAGTCGCAAATGCATGTGCAGATAAGGATACACATCACAGAGGGACAAAATGGGCTAAACAGAACAGGAGAAAACATGTGGATAGAAGAGTTGCTGAAGAGATCACAGATGTGTGGTGAAAGATTTCCAGACAATAGACATAAGATAAAATAAGAACAATAATAAATGAGTGAAGAATGAATATATAGTGCGTGTGTTTATTTGGCAAGAAAAAAAATGACCATCCCAAAATATAAGAAAAATATTAAATGTTTTATAAGAGAACAAAACAAGTTTGAGTTCATCTACAAATGAAACCAATTAATTTTTATTACGAGTTTAATGTTGTTTAAAGTAAGCAAATATGCAGATGAATGTAAAAATAATGAATGACAATCTAAAGTTGGCTAAATGAGATATTTAATTGGATAATTAAGTCTATGAAAAATTAATTCCTGCCAGAACTAATAGAGTGCAATGGAGACATTCTTAAGAAATGTAAATTTTATTTCTTGTGTTCCATTGACTTTCGTTTCTGTCTTTCTTATATATTTTTGAAATCTTTTTTCAGTACCAAGCTTTAATTTTTATCTTTTACTTGTTTCAGTTTTAGGACTGTGGCCATGCTGGGACACCACCTTGAAGGGTTTTAGTTGAACAAATCAACCCCAGTTTTTTGGGGGTTTTTTTGTGACTGATATGTTATAGGTACATAAACAAACCAACACCAGTTATCCAGTGGCAGGAGAAGACATACAGAAACACAAAGATACACATGCAAACACACATGTATGACAAGCTTCCACACAGTTCCTCTCTACCAAATTCACTCACAAAGCATTGGTCGGCTATAGAAGAAAACACTTGCCCAAGGTGTAACACAGTGGGACTGAACCCAAAACCACATGGTTACAAAACAAGTTTCTGAACCACACAGACATGCCTGCACCTATACCAGTGCCATTTTTTGAGAAATATATCCCATACAGGATGCAGAACCAATGAAATAATTTTTCAGTACATTAATTACAAGAAAAATACATGGAACAGAGACCAAACCTCTATCATTACTTCATTGAATTCACTAAATTATTTGATTTAACGAATTATGATGTATTATAGACAATTCTTAGAGAAGCTGGTAATCTTGGTCAATTTACACATCTCAAATCCTTTCATCATGATTATTCAACGACAGTAGTAGTTGAATAATATTCTTAAGGCCACAATTTACTCACATGCAGCATCTTTCAGAGCTTGTCACTAATTCAATTTTTAACCAAATTGAAAACTGTTAAGATGTTTGAAGAGGACTGGGCCCTAGCTACATTTTGGCATTAAAAAAATTTAGATTTGATCCAGTAGAAAAAAAGTTTACCTCAAACTTTGTAGCAACATTATAGGAGAGTAAGTAATGCTACTGATCAAGTTTAAATCTAAATAACTTTTTTATTTTAGAAGTAAAATATATTTATATTAGCTTCAATGATAGAAGACAGTATGAAGAATTTCATAGTTTTGTTCTCATGCAACAAAAATTTGTATCAAAAAAGTTGTGAGGTAAAATATCATGAAAAAATATAAGTAAGGCAAAAAATTGGATTTAAGTATAATTAACTTTTTTTATTTTAAAAACAAACTATATTTTAATGAAGTTTAAATGATAGAGTTCAATTCAAGGAATTTCAAGGTATCAATCTCATGCAATGAAGTTTTAAAAGAAAAAAAGTCTTTGTTTCTCAAATTTGAGGGTGATAATGTAGTTCTATACTTTTTTATGAATGTAGTTCTACAAGGAAACTTTTAATATATGTCACTGGCATCATTGAGGTAAGGAAAAAATTATCAATGAGACTGCTAATTGACACATTATTAATTAGCACAGTAGCATAGCCTGGAAAAAAACATGGATTACATGGAAAAATGTGAGCAAGAGAAATAATATTCTTAAGATTAGAAATCTGGAAAATTACAGGACAACTTATTACACTTGGAAAAGTTCAGGACAACTTATTACATCTGGTAAAGTACAGAACAAGAAAATTTTTATTTAAAATATTGCAGCTAAGGATAATTTGTGAATATTGAAAATTATTAGATATTAATTTACAAAATAACATTTTAATTAAAAAAGGTACCATCATTTTGTTAAAATATTTTCACACTAGAATACTTAAAAAATGAGAGCCAGAAGTACAAATATTTTATGCAAAGTAGAACAGTATATATGGTAGGTAAATTCATTACATAAAAAATAGACATTGGGTCAAGACTAAAAATGTGAAGACTTGGCAATAACTGAAGTAAATTTTACTGTGAGTTTGTTGTTATAGGTAGATTTTACTGTAGTAGATAACTAATTTTTGTACTATTCTATTTATTGTACTAATTATGTACTACTATTATTTTTTATAACCTATTTTCAAATTTCTAATTATTTAAATAACGATGAAAAGAAATGAATTTTTTTAAAGTGCAAAAAATATTTTAATTGAGATATTTTATTTTTAATAGAACAAGTAATAACAAATAGAAGAAATAACTCATAATAAAATTTTTAGTTTTAATAAAAGCTAATATTTTCTAAATCTAAATATTTTATTTGAAATTTTATCCTTAGCTGCAATATTTTAAGTAAAAATTTTGTTGTCTGTACTTAACCAGATGTAATAACTTGTCCTGAACTTTTCCATGTGTAATAACCTGTCCTGCAATTTCCCAGGTTTATAATCTTAAGTATATTATTTCTCTTGCTCACATTTTTTCATGTTATATAATATGGGAGCATGGGTCATAACTGATGGAGAATGCTCAGCGTTATTTTATATCAATGCTGGTGTAAAACAGGGTGCTATTTTTATATTTTAACTTTTACTTGTTCCAGTCATTAGACTGTAACCATGCCAGGACACCATGGTGGTGGAGGACAAACACAGACACAAACAACAAACATACATGTATATATATATATGTGGGTCAAAACAGTTTGATTCAAATTCATTGGTACTCAGAGTTTTAAACATGATGCTAGTCTTCAACCATTTTGAATTTTAATGAAAGAAGTTGATTGATATATCCGTTAGGTGGGTTGCAATTGGTTGATGAAGGTCACGCGGTGTTGTGGTTTGATGTACATGTA
>NC_068981.1:120098960-120099840 GCF_001194135.2 Octopus bimaculoides | reverse complement strand
ATTATTTGCATAGGCTTGTCTAAGGCTGGTCCATATTGACTATATAAATTTACTCTTATATAAAAATTATTTTCTCCCTTTGTGCATGTCGTGACGTTTGTATGTAAGCTTACCCAATTTTCACTCTATTGTGTTTGGAATACAGTGGTGTACCTCCAAAATGGCCATAGGTGTTGTAAGTGGTTTTCGTGAAATTGATTTTACTGATTGATACCTGCTGGGTGCTGTATTTGTATTCTGACCCATGTGTTGTGAACTTTTGGACATGGTGAGCGGAATTAAATTTTACATGTTTTACCTGCTGGGTGCCTGTTATTCATTTTTGTATATGCCTAACTGGTGCGGACTTGCCTATTGGTGTCTACTGGCTTTGAGTTGTAAAATGTGTCCGAGGTAGATGTAGAACTTTATGTCTTAACTCTAAATGGTGTTAAATCATTTCTGTCCTTGATTTTAACCGATGGACTACTTTATGGTACCTCATTTCTTTATTTTATTTTATTTTTTATATCGACCTATATTATATTATATTATATATTTGAAATTTTTAATCGTATTAATTTTAACTTCTATGAAATGATATATATGTGTATTATGTTATACATTTAACTCAATTTTTTTCATTTGTATGTTATCGGTTGGTATAATATATTCGTGTATAAAATTTTATACTATATGTTCTATTTCTTGCACCTTACTTCTTATACATTTCTTATTCTTTTATTTACTTTATTTTCTTACATTATTTTTATATCTTTTTATTCCTTATGTTTGATGGATTATGTTGTGCTTCTTATATATGTTCATTGAGGGGGTGTGATATGTTGAGTCGTTAACCCAGCGTTTTTATTCTATATCTAATATTTTATATATATATATA
>NC_068981.1:120091046-120098141 GCF_001194135.2 Octopus bimaculoides | reverse complement strand
ATATATACACATACATATCTATATATATACATAGTGTATATATATATATATATATATATATATATATATATATATATATATACACACACACAAATATGATGGGATTCTTTCAGTTTCTGTCTACCAAATCCACTCACAAGGCTTTGGTTGGCACAAGACACTTGTCCAAGGTACCATGTAGTGGGACTGAATCCAGAATCATGTGGTTGGGAAGCAAACTTCTTACCACATAGCCACTCTATTTTCCTTTTATTTTGCTACAGTTTTTTTTTTTCAATTGTTTTTAAGAGACTGCTATGAAAGTATTTATAAATATTACCCCATAACTGATAAGTTATTCAATACCAAATGGCTTAATTCTAAATTACACAATTTTGTATCTCTACTAAAGAGAACTCTTGAACGATAATGACTATGATATTATCTCACACAATGATAAAAATTATGGATAGAATTTCATTGGAATGTAACATGTTAGGCCACACAATAAATCTTCATAAAACTATTCTTTATCAGCTCTGCTACGAAAAAGCTCACGTGGATTGTAATATAATGATTATATAGTAAAACTTTGAAAAATATATCTTCCTTAAAATATCTTGGCCACAAAGATGCAAATCTTCATGAGGAAACTGCAAATAGAATTCTGAAGTCATGGATATCTTTTGGAGAATTACAATCTTGGCTATAGTCTCAATGATATACAAAATACTAGCTGAGTAGTCTGTCGTTGCTGGGCAATTTTCACAATAGAATGTTTTTATTTCAGTAATTTTCATTCCATGTCAGACCATGTCTTCCTCAGCAGATAGGTTTCTTAATCAAGAAAGATTTCTGCATTATTTGGGGCAACTTATAATGTCTTGGTAAATGAAGCTTTTTTTTTTGTTTTTCCATTTGGTGCAAAGAGGTAAAGATTTTTCTTACTCCTTATCTTGAACATCCAATCTAGAGCAGACCATGGGTGAAGCAGGACTCTTCAAGGTGTAAACCAGCAACTGACATTGTTTGATATTGGATTTCAGAAGGATGGCAGGGCAGTTTATTCTATAAACTGGAGATAGAAACAGAAGCTGCTTTCTCATGAATGTAGCAAAGACATATGAATGGAAGACCAAAGAGCTAAGAAAGCAGAGGTAAGTAAAAGGAAGAGCAAAGCTAAGAAAAAACTTCAGTAAATAGCAAAGTATGTTTGGAGAGGTTACAGTTACAGTTACATCATCTTATGTAGTGGCTGCATGGATGATGGAGGGATGAAGCATGATACAATGTAGGTCAAAAGAACCTGAACACTAATGTAGCTCAGTACCACTGGAAGGAACAAAAATGCTAGAAAGTGCCAAAATCATTATGATTTCCTGTCAACAGCTGATGAATAAAGAATGCTGCAGTGCAACTGTATGTTAGTAAATTTTGTTTCTAATTTAGGCACAAGGCCAGCACATTTTGAGAGGAGGCTTTTTAGTTGATATTATCAAACTCATTACTTGAGTGATACTTTATTTTACTGACTGACACCAGAGGGATGGAAGGGAAAGTTGACTTTGTCAGGATTTGGACTTGGAATGTAAAGACAGATGAAATGCTGCTAAGCATTTTGTCTGAAATACTAATGATTCTACCAGCTTGTTGCCTTAGTTTCAAATAATGGTACAAGGCTAGCAAATTTAATGGGAGAGAAGGAGTTGGTTACATTGATCCCAATACTTGACTGGTACTTGTTTTATCGACCTCTAAAGAATGAAATGAAAAGTCAGTCTCAGCAACACTTGAACTCAGAATGTAAAGTCAGAAGAAATGCCACCAAACATTTTGTCCGGCATGTTACCGATACTGTCAGGTCACTGCCTCAATGATAATAATAATCCTTTTCACTATTGGTACAAGGCCTGAAATTTGGGGGTTTAGTTGATTACATCTACCCCAGTACTCAACTGATATTTAATTTATCAGCCCCAAAAGGATGAAAGGCAAAGTTGACCTCAGCAGAATTTGAACTCAGAACGTAGCGATGGGCAAAATACTGCTAAGCGTTCTGACGATTCTACCAGCTCGCCAAATCCTTTCTACTATAAGCCCAAGACCTGAAATTTGGCGGGAGGGGGTTAATCGATTACATCAGCCACAGTGTTTCACTGATATTTAATTTATCAACCCCAAGAGGATGAAAAGTAAAGTCAACTTCAGCTGAATTTGAACTCAGAATATAGCAACGGGTGAAATACTGCTAAGCCTTTCACCCAGCATGCTAACAATTCTGCCAACTTGCCACCTTATAATAATAATCCTTTCTACTACAGGCACAAGGCCTGAAATTTGGTGGGGACGGTACTAGTCAATTACTTCGACCCTAGTATTTCACTGGGACTTAATTTATTGACCCCTATGTTTCATTGGTATTTATCAACCCTGAAAGGATGAAAAACAAACTTAACCTTGGCAGAATTTGAACTCAGAATGTAGTAACGAGTGAAGTACTGCTAAGCATTTCGCCCAGCATGCTAGTGGTTTTGCCAGTCTTCCACACCTTATAATAATGATAATAATGATCCTTTCTCCTATATGCACAAGGCCTGAAATTTTGGTGGGAGAGGGCTAGTCAATTACACCAACCCCAATGCATAACTGGTACTAATTTTATCAACCTCAAAAGGATGAAAGGCAAAGTCGACCTTGGCAGAATTTGAACTCAGAATGTGAAGACAGATGAAATACTGCCAAGCATTTCGCCTGGCATGCCCATGATTCTGCCAGCTCGCCACCTTATATAATAATAATAACAACAATAATAATAATCATTTCTACTATAGGCACAAGGCCTGACATTTTGGGGAGGGGTAGTCAATTACATCAACTCCAATGCTCAACTGGTGCTTATTTTGTTAACTCTAAAAGGATGAAAGGCAAAGTTGACCTTGGTGATATTTGAACTCAATGTAAAGTCAGAAGAAATGCCACAATGCATTTTGTCTAGCATGCTAACTATTCTGTTGGGTCACTGCCTCAATAATGATAATAATAATAATAATAATAATAATAATATCAAAATTAAAAGAAGAGTGCCATTGTTATCTAGTGAATGATATTTCAACATCTTGTGTGTCTTCAACTGGTTCAAAAAATAAATTTTCACTATATCTTCAGGAGGAGTAACCTCAATCCTTTATATATTAACCAAAATGAAGTAGATTAACAAATTTATTTTTTGAACCAGTTGAAGACACACAAGATGTCGAAATATCATTCACTAGATAATAATGGCACTCTTCTTTTAATTTTGACCCTATATCTTCAGGAGGAGTCACCTCAATCCTTTATATCTTAATAACAACAACAACAACAGCAACAGCAACAACAACAACAACGACGATGACAACAACAGCAGCAACAACACCACCACCACCACCACCACCAACAACAACAACAATAATAAATGCCCCAGGCAGTGGTTCTCATGGCTTCTGATCTTAACTGATTGGGAGTGTTATGTACATGTTTTGTCTTGGTATAAAAGATGGGCTACAGCAGATATTCGGCTCAATACCACAGATTTGCTTGTCAGTTGTTTGACCTTAGCCACTTGAGCATGTCCCTTAGTGGCTGATGATATGTGCATCTCTATTCATCAGCAGAAGTAGTGGGGGAGGATCATAGCTATGTGTTGAGAGGAATTCTTTGTGGTTTGAATAATTCACCTCTGGAAACATAGGTGTTTTGTCACCCATGTTTCCAGAGGTGAATTATTCTTAAACAACCCTCATCCAGCGACCTTTTGAGCAGGATGGGCTACTTGACATGAAGAAAATTCTAACTGGGCCCCCACCTGCAAGGTCATGTGCTGTTCATCTTGATATAAGGTCACCATGTCATGCACATTTAGTTGTGATGCATGTGCCTGGTGTACCCTTATCAGATGGGTAGTCATGACGAGCAAACTGGGCTTCATATAGTTTACCCCAGTGTCACTTTGATGGCATGCATTTCTCTCTCACTCAATAATAATAATGATGATCATCATCATCATGATAATTTTAAAAAAAATTTGAATAACCTTTTCTTTTATTCCCACATGGGCAATAGATAAGTGAATATTACAGAAACAAGGTACAAAAAGAAAAAAAATCAGATGAATGAGAAGAAAATGTTATGGTATACAAATATGCGATAGAGGCCACTTCATCCAGAGACGAAGACTGCCATTTAGGGTTCATCAAGGAACCCCAGAGGTCCAGGATTATACTGACAATGAAGGGTAAGTGCTTCTTTCTAACGTAATTCCCCAGTCTAAAGATGCATGTCAGAGTAGGCTCATTCACTTAGGCCAGTGTTTCTCATAGGGACACCAGCCCCAAACCCTAGAGTGAGATTTTGGGGATTAGAAAGACAGTAGACAAATTTTCATGTTTAAATTAAATTAAGAATGTTTTAAAGTTTTTAAGCTTGATCAACATCATAGTGAAGATGGAACAATTAAATGAGTGTAAACTCTTTTGTCTTCATATTAATAAAGTTGGGGAAGACAAACAAAATTTCTAATAATTTTTTGAGTGAAGGGGCCAGATATTTGTCAGTTTGAGAACCGTTACCTCAAGGCATACACACTTCTCACCCACCTTTCAGCTAATTCACTAGAGGACAGCATCTTCCTCTCCATTTTCACTTTCTTCCCCAAGTGGAACTTGAAAAAGTCAATGAAAGCTTGACCAAAGAGGAAAATATCCCTCTTTTTGATCATGTCCACTATATCAGCAGACCTCAACCTTTTTTGTATCACAGACTAGTTTCATGCATGACAAAACAATAAAGTGTAAAGTGCATAGATGTACTTTATTACATATATGATACATATATATCAGCTTCAAATTTTGACACAAGGCCAGCAATTTGGGGGGAGGGCACAAGACAATTACATTGACCCCAGTGTTTGACTGGTACTTATTTTATCAACCCCAGAAAGACGAAAGGCAAAAGCTGATACAGCTTAGCATCAGTGACATCACAACTCATTTCTACAGATGAATGAACTGGAGCAACGTGAAATAAAGTGTCTTGCTAAAGAACACAACACACAACCTGGTCCAGAAATCAAACTCATTACCTAGTAATTATGAGCCCGATGCTCTAACTACTGAGCCCACCTTCACATAAGACATATATATTACATATATAATACATACATAAAGCAAAAAGATCATGCAGACTGCAATAGTCAATAAAATAAAAATAAAATCTAAGAATTTATTTTTTCTGTACAGCCTGGTACTGGTCTACAACTCAGTGGTTGGAGATCCCTGCACTATGCAGTGTCTTTCATTATAAACACCAGATAGAGAGAAAAAACTGCCTACTTACTGCATTAGAGGAAAGTGGTGGGGCAATCTTCATGCAGGAAGTTAGCAGATGTCTTACTCATAACACTAGCTGCCCAACAGTAAAAGAACTCCCTTAATCAGCAATACTTGGACATTCAGAACAGTTTCATAGCTCCACACATATCTTAGACAGACCTGGCTGATGGCATTTCCATTGTCTGTAGAGTTTATCACATACATATACACACACACAAACACATCATCATGTAACGTCTGTTTTCCACCATGGTGGCATGGGTCGGACGGTTTGACAGGAACTGGCCAGCCAGAAAGCTGAATAAGTACTGGGGTTGATTTGTTCAACTATACCCTTTAAAACGATGTTCCATCATGGCTGTAGTCCCATTGACTGGAACAAGTAAAGAATAAAAGATAAACAGTAACATTATAGGCCCTTGGGCAAATCAGCACTGGGCCCTACAGTATTTATTTATGAACAGCAAGTCACGGCATACAAACGTTAAAACCTAGACCCGTGAAGCCCCGGCAACTGCCCAGTGTGTTCATTCCTTAAGACGACACTGCTCACAAGACACCTAGATGTTTTAATGACTTTTCACCTTTTCAGCTGCTGTTGAACTAAAAACAGTTACTTCTTTATGCAGCTTTTGACATGGGAATTCTTGGTACATAAATTGATCAGGAACGGACAAAGAAAGAAAACAAATGCTTTATATATCAACGAAAAATCATTACTATCTTAGAAAAGTAGTGAAAAATACCTTTAGAATGTTCTGTAGAGAACAGAAGTTCGGGACCTTTTCCATACGCCAGGAATTGATAGACATACATGAACCAAGGCAGATCAATTTTATATTATCTAAGCGAAATATTTAATTAGTGCATGACTCAATAAATGGAGGGTGCAACAATATATATATATATATATATATATATATATAATTGAATAAATAAATGTATAATTGAAAGCACATTTAGGAAAAAAACTTTATATTCACTTTAATTTATCAAAATTACACAATCTCTTGATGAAATATAGTGAACGCATACAAACTATATAAACAAGGTGTGAGAAACAGGTAGAAAGTTTAATTATAATACCAAACCAAATAATTAATTAACCTGCATGAATTAGTTTACTATCTTATATTTCGCTTTATTTTACAATCTAAACAAGTTTGTGAATGGATTTCTTTTTCTTTCTTTTCTTCATCAAATTTATTAAGTAGATTAACATAATAATAATAGAAATAGGTGCAGCTTATACGAAGAATCATAGAATAGAGGCTAAACTATCAGCATGTCAAGTAGTTAACCAGGTTTTAACTATTATGTCACTTATGTCCCTTCTGGATGATATATAAATGTCCAAACTGTCCAACGAATCCCTGATCACGAGATATGTTATGGTCACCTAAATGTTGGAAATAAATCTTAAGGAGTTAAGTTCCCTGGAGAAGACAACGGGTAGATAATTAATAACACTAATTCACCTTCGTCGGGACACTTTGACATAGCTGAAACAAAGTAAATCCGGAAACGGATATACTTATAAATAATGGGAAATATTAAAAAAAAAAAAGAAAAAAAAAGGTGGGTTCGAGGTATAAGATAAAGCGAGAACGTGATATTCAAGTAAAGAAACGGGTGGGAGAGTAATTGTGGGACGAATGTAACGTAGGCTATGACGTCATGGCCGTCCCATCATGCTACAGTAGACAGAGAAGATACAATGGCTGCTGCAGACGTCTTGCCTCTTAGC
>NC_068981.1:120073546-120086046 GCF_001194135.2 Octopus bimaculoides | reverse complement strand
CGCTATTGTAATCGTGTTAAAAGTCGATCTTACACTGTCCCTGCAGTAATACTCATCCATAGACGTAGCTACAAGTGTTCTTATAGACAGTAGATGAGATCAGCTTTCAGAAAGAAAGAAAGAAAAAAGGAATTCAACTCCAACTATGACTGCTGAAATTTATTGATCTCTTTTCCCCTTCCTCTAACAGTTATTATTGTTATTTTTATTATTATCAAGTAGTATTTATGTATCGGGCTTGTTGCCAGCCTTCTATGGTTAGATTTTGCGACTTAATAATATTACCATTCATACTGCTGTTTTGTTTCAATGGTTGAGTAATTATCATGTCTGAGTCATAACATTTTTTTTATGACATTGAATATTTTTTTATTAGAAAATACGGTTTAATGACCGAGGTCTGTGAGTTTTTAATTAAAAGATAATTAAAAATTAAATTAGTTTTAAGGAAATGTTCTTACACATTATCTTATTTAGTTGTACATACAGAAAAGAGAATCTTGAACAAAATATTCACTTATTTTTGTGTATTATATTTACTTTAACTAACAGCCTTTGCAATGGGATTTTCTTTCAAATTTGTTAATGCGATAATTTATCATGGACAACACTAATTTAATGTTACTGAATTTGTTACTACACTCTAATTATATATTAATTATTTAGTCGGAAAATTCAGTTTAGAGGTGATGAAATTTTCTCTCATTTCTTTCGTTAAGGAGTTGTCGATAGAGAAATTGTCGTTAAATGTACCATGAAAATATATAGCTCTACCTCTAATATTTGTTGTAATAATGATGAACTTAGTGATGCTGATCTTAGTGATGCTGATCTGGAAGTAGTTGGACGTGAATATATGTGGCAGCCATTTTAAAGTACCAGTCGATCATAGAACATTCTCTGATCGAAGTGTTTTCAGTTAGTTTAGTTTCAGTATTCGTGCATAATAAACAAATCTTTCTTTTTAATAACCAAAAGTTATTGGAAAATGTTTTGGTACCCTCAAATCAGACTTCTTGAACAGTGATACTAACGTTGATATATTTATTTTACTTGGAAATTTTCCCCTTTAAATTTCATTAAAACTAGTTAATTGACTTTCGTTTATTTTTTTTCTTTTCCTTTTGTCTGCCAAAATATCGTTTCATGTCCTTATCCATAAGTAAAATGACTGAAAAGACTTAACGTAGTGCTTCCGAATCAATTTCGAGCAGACCCATAGTCGACGGCATTCTAGATTTGTGACCGTCTCATCTTTTTTTTTCTTCTTCTTTCATAAGCCTTTATAAGACTATTATTCAATTTGTTCCCCAGAATAGGGTGCGATTCGAAGGAGGTTTACCTTCTACTTTTTCTAATACGTTAAGCGAACACAGTGGGTTAATAGGGATTTCTAACCTGAGCACAGGGCTACAGATTTTTTGTGAATGGGATTTAGTCGGTTATATCAACTCCAGCCTTTGCCATTTTCTCAACCTCGATGGGATTTGAACTCAGAATGTAAAGCGATGCAAATATATAATTTGTAAAATATAGATGATATATGTACAGACCTCCATTATAATCGTAGCGTTAACATTTGTTAAAAAGTGTAGGCATCATACATAGTAAAGCACAAATACAAAATATTTGATGTTTGAGTATAACGTGACGTTTTCGCAAATTTAAGCTGTTAATCAGCTTGTCTGGCCACTGCATAAGATTTTGTCTAAAACTGTATTGTGGTCAGCTTGTTTGTCATGGTAGTGTTTGTGTGTATGTGTGGTGGTGGTGGTGGTGGGGAATGACACTTGGGATCCCTTATGTGAGACGAAACGAGTTCAAATAAGTGATTTGCCATTTTTTTTTTTTAATTAAAGTAAAACAAAACAAATTATTTACACAACCTGAAGCCTCATTTTCCATTTCGCAAACTAACTTAGCTCCATCGACAGTATTGCAAATGAAAGATATCTTACAATAAATATTTTAAACAAATGAAAGAAAATTAAGGTCAGCTATCGACCATAATATTTACAGGAAATCGAAGTAATTTTATATCAAG
The DNA here is from genome assembly GCF_001194135.2 of Octopus bimaculoides. Lineage (NCBI taxonomy): Eukaryota > Metazoa > Mollusca > Cephalopoda > Octopoda > Octopodidae > Octopus > Octopus bimaculoides. The sequence goes on along the minus strand of NC_068981.1, from coordinate 120,084,002 downwards.
GAAAAGGAAATCCATGAAGTAAATTATTTCTGAACATTACTTCCGAATAGCAAATTTTCGACCACCAACATTTTAATATTTCACTCAAATTCTTTCAAGTCATTGTTGAAAATTTGTCTAGATACACCATTCTCCTTCATTCTTTCTTTTTTTTTTCTTTTCTTTTTTTCGCATATTACCAAAAGGACTCATTATTTTTTTTGTGTGCATGACAGTAAAATTAACAAATTTCTTACTGTGGTTCTCACTATTGTGATCAAAAGTATGTGATCAATTCATTTCCAATATGTAACTGTCTTTGTCTTGTCCATTTTTCAGTTTTCACTGAAACATTATCTCTATTCTAAAAATATATCTCATCAAGCAACTACTTTACTAATAATTGGCTTTTACAGGCAGACAAAAAGAATTAGTGAAACCATTTTATAACATTGTCAACAATTTTTATTCACAACCTGGGCACATTTTGTTAATTTGCAATTATCTTGACATTTTTTTCCTTATGATCCCTTTTGTGGCAAATTGCACCTCTGTGCAGAATATTGGGTGTCTTAACAAAATGCACCAGTCAGTAATGTACGATGTGTAAATAAGCTCTGAACTTTAATGCAAAATTGTCTTGCTAGCAGTCAGGTTATTAGTTACAATTGTATAAAAACAAGGTTAAGTTTTCCAGGAGAATTTGCATATATATGATGATCAGGTACATGTAGTAGTAAATAGATACAACAATGACCAGCAAAGATAATTGAGAACTAGTGTCCCTTGAGAAATTGAAAGCTAAATTGGAAAATTACCCAGGTGAAAGTGGAAATGTATGTTGCACTGCAACATTACCTTCATTTATATATCATCTTAAGTGAAGGCACATGGTTAAATGGTTAGGATATTTAGCTCATGATCGTAAGGTCATGAGTTCGATTCCTGGTGGTGCATTGTGTCCTTGAGCAAGATACCTTACTTCATGTTGCTCCAGTCCACTCAGCTGGTAAAAATGAGTTGTCCCTTGTCACATTCCTTGTCCACATGTTGAATCTCCCCGAGAACTACATGAAAGGTGTGCATGTCTGTGGAGTGCTCAGCCACTTGCATGTTCATTTCATGAGCAGGCTGTTCTATTGATCAGATAAACTGGAACCCTTGTTGTCATAATCAGCAGTGCTAGTTATATCGTCTTAAACAAAAGCAGCAACAGTTTTAACAATTGGATTCTATTTCACCTTCCCATTTTAAAATACCTCCTATAATAAACAAGTTGGCTGTAGTGCCAACTTACCACAGCCATGAAACAACGATGTTCAAAAAAATGAAACTAGTGTGTTATACTATAAGAAATCATTCACATTCATATGCTTGGCCTTTTTAAGTTATTTCCCACAGCTCATTCTATTTTCTTTTTAATTATGCAAAAACATATATTGCTAGTGATTATTCACATTCTGTGTGGACCTCTTTCTAAACTGAATACATAAAATTCATTTGCATGGAGAAACAACAAAACAGTTAAGGGGTATAGAATTGTTCTTTAAATCTGAGTCAGTCCTGATCAAGTCAACATATGATCAAAGATGTTCCTGACATGACCATCTGATTTTGATGCATAATGTATCTAGGACTACATTATCCAATGTCTTCGTTTTTCAAGGAAGTAGGGTGTGATTTGAGAAAGTTTAGTTTCTAATTATATAGTCAATCTTTTTGACTTCATGGCAGACTGGAAATCAAATAAAAAGTTACTTGTGCACTTCACAAAAAAAGTTTTAAAAAAACTGTTTAGAAATTTAATATTTAGAAAATAATGTAGAAAACTATTGTGTAAGACACTCAAATCGTGTAGATATTCTAAAGTCTTAAGTTACATGTGTTTAAAAATTTATGGCATCTTTAGATACCCCTTGAAGTACATCAGTGTGCACCCAGGTACACTGCAGTTCACCATTTGTGTTCCACTGTTACAGAAGCAATATTGTTCCTTGAAAATAAGGTGGCAAGCTGACAAAATTGTTACTGCACCAAAAAGTGTTTAGCAGCATTTCTTCCGACTTTGCTTTGCCTTTCATCCTTTCAGGATAGATAAAATAAGTACCAATTGAGTATTGGGGTCGATGTCATCAACTTACACCCTCCCTCAAAACTGCTGGCCTTGTGCCAAAATTTGAAACCAGTATTGACGATGCATTAATTTGATGTCTAGTATCACAAGGAAAGAACTCTAACAAATACTTTATGACAGTGGCAGTAGAAAAAACTGTTAGAGCTTATATTTTTGATTAATTAGATAATGGGTTACTTAGCATCCATTTATGTATATTTGTATTTAGGCTTGAAAGATTATTGCATTAAATCTGATTAAAATGTACTTTCTCTCTCATCTTATTTGTATTTTCTCTTTGACTTTATGCCATTACTGCAAAGATATGAAATAAGAATAAATAAAAACATTGCTACTACATTTAAGTATGCAAATTTTTTTTTAAAAAGTGTATTATGTATGTGTGTGTGTGTGCATATGTTTTGCTGTCTGCCTCAATGTATAAAATCAATGATTCACACTTTAAATTATTCAGTTCAAGCAATTTTCCTGCTGAAGTTGAAGCTATTTAATAGATGATATATACATACACACTGTATTTACTCATATAATGTAATCTCAGATGTAATGTGACTCCTACCTTTTGTACCTAGAAGAAAATGATGTATATTTTAGCCCACCCCCCTTTTTACACTCATATAATTCTCCCACCAATTATGATCCTGATATTTTGTATTAAGTTTGCCAAATTATTCACAAGTAAGTTATATCTTAAACAAGAATGTTGTTGACTGTGACTTCGAAGTTTTGACCAGCTAAACCATGTATATGTACACACACACACACACAATTTATTGATGTGTGTTAACTCCAGCTTGATCAATATAATTACAATTATATGGGCATAGTTTCAATTCTCAAGTTTTCTGCTTAATGGGCATAATTATTATTAATAGTAGTTATTATGTAGATCATGGCAGAACCCCCAAACTGAATTATCTTGCAATATGTAGTTATCTTAAGGCACTGAACTGGCAGAATCATTAGCATATCCAGGCAAAATGCTTTGTAGCATTTTGTCCATCTTTTATCTTCTGAGTTCAAATTCTGCCATTCTTTTCATCCTTACAGTGTCAATAAAATAAGTACTAGGTGAGCACTAGGGTTGATGTAATCAACTTACCTCTTCCCCTGAAATTGCTAGCCCTATAAAGTTATCTCCATTTATATTCCAAATCCTACAGTGGGGAGGTTAAATTAGTATTCTTCTGTTCTAGTTCAATATGTAACATTCATTTGATTAAATCAGATCTATACTCCCAAAATATGCAATTTTGTGCCAATGTTAGAAATAGTATTATCATGTGTAGGATGTAAAAATTATCCTGCTTTACCTTGAGCTCTCAAATCTATGATGAAATTATAGGGGTGCCTTTATGACACACAGTGTCTTAGATTTTTTAGATTTAGTGGAGCTCAGATTTAACAACTGCCAGCTTTGTTCTGAAGAGTAAGGGACAAAGAAAAAGAGTGAGATAAAAGGTGAATCAGCACTCAATGCATGATTGGTATTTTATTAACTCTGTAAGAATGAAATGTTAGGTTGACCTTGGTATGATTTCAGCTCAGAATGTAGAGAGTTGGAACAATTATCACAGAGCAATCTATCTAATACTCAGACAACTCTGCAAATTGGCTGCTTCTTTGTAAAAGTTGATAACATTGAACAGAGTGCATTGTGTTCTGTGTTCAAAATTTGTCACAGTTAAGTTTTTGCCTTTCGTTCTTCTTGAGTTATTAATATTTTCAAATTACTTGAAAGTTCTTCCCTACTATTCCATATACAAATTTATGGCACTTTGTCAGTGTTAGAATTTGCTGTTATTTTTCCTTCAGTTTGTATCCTTCACAACTGCAATCTTGAATCAAGCATGGGAACCTGACATCTGAAATATCATTGGGCTTCTCTGATTTGTTAGATAGTTGGTGGGCAATGATTTTTGCTTTGTTTAAAGAGTTAATAGAGAGAATGATGTTAACAATTATACATTGTGCAGACTCTTTTGGAGGGTACAAGAATAACTTCCAAAACTGGCAATACTGCAGAAAGGCACTACAAGAGAACAACAGGTGTTAGAACAACAAAACTTGTCTGAAATAATATGGCCTGATGAAATTGTTCTACATACATACAGCGCCCACGACTCAGCAGCTGCCTACAAGTTTATGTCAAATAGTTATTGCATTGTGTGGGAAGAATCAAGTTGTCCAGCAGGTCCATCCTAAGGATTGTTTCTTCACCTTGCTTTGATAGAATATATTGAACAGTTTTTTTGTCTGGTAGTAAAAGTAGAAGTGTGACAAATCAGTTTTTTTCCCATTTGAAACAAAACCTCATTGTCTTCCACTATCACTTCAAGTGTAAAGAGAAGGAGGAGAAAAAATTTTATGATAGGTTAGTAAGAATGGTGGGTTTATTGAAACTGAATGTCTCAGCTTGAGTTTCATTTGCAAACTTGCAGCCCTAACCTTTGTGTTGAAAGCAGTTATGTTTAGTTGGGTGTCCTGATGTTTCCCTATGTGATTGTCATTTATTGGAATGTTATGTACCTTTTATTTGAAATAGTTATGTAATGTGATATGTATTTCACTGTTTGTCTCCCCCTCCCCCATTACCCCCTTCTGTTTTTATGATTTTGTCAAGTGAGTGAACTCATTAGTTATGGAAGTGGGAGTTCACCTGGTCAGAAATGTTCACCTTTATATTTCAAGTAAAAACCAACCTAACTGGTTTTAATTTAGAAATTGAAATTTTGTAACAAGTTTGGCTGGATAATAAGATATATTGCGTGTATGCACACTTTTTGAAAGCATTGTTTCTTTTATTTTTGCTCATAGATTACCAGAACATTTTTGTTGTAAACAGAAAGTTTTCTACTGAACTACCTTGATACGTACTATCTTTTGGCCAATTTAGTTTGTATCACCATCAGTTTTTGTACATTTTCTTTTTATGCTGGCAGTATTACATCCTTGCTACTGTCTGACCTTTCCTATATATTTACATAAAGCGTACAATTTATTATGCTGCTATTCTTAGCAAGCAAGTTCAATCCTATATCTTTAAGATGTCTTAGTCATTATTATCATTATTTTGCTGTTAAATAATGTAGTTTTCTTTTGATTTCATTCAGTAGTATTGGAGGACAAAAAAAAAAAAAAACAGAGAGAGAGAGAGAAATAGCTTTTGAATACAACCAGTTGCCTTTTTGTATTTGTCTTCTTTCTTATGGGATTCTTAATTGCCCAACTTCCAGAAATCACTGATTGACTTTTTTTTACTGCAATACAGAGATAAATCATATCTGATATCATCTTGGTTACAGAGTCCACATCTAGTATTTTGTTCCCTTACTCTGCCTAACCCCTTTACAGGAAAATAACTTACCTGATATCTACCAAATGTTTCTTTATCTATTTATACACACAGCTTCTGTACGAGGTACAGGAGTGGACAAGCATTCATTTGCCAAGGCTCCACATTTAGTATTCTGCAAAGGAATTTATTATGGAATATCATGCAGACAATTTAAAAGCTCACCAGTGGGGTGGGGGTTAGTGTACTGTGGTAATGAAATGAAGTAATGTTCTCTTTTCCGAAGAATTTTCTAATTGATTAGCATTCACTTACAGCGTTTGATAAGAAATTGCTCTGCAGTTGTTTATTTCATAGAGTAACTGATGCATTATATAAAAATAGTTTGGTGTAGAGCAAATGATACATATGACCATGGTGGTGATCGAAGTTGTCCAAAAATTCTATCTGCTACATGTACAGAATACTTTTTTCATTTGTTTGAAATTCTCATTACTAGAGCATTTTTATTTTATTATTCATTTGTTTGAACATGATGAGCTGGCAGAATCCTTAGCATGCTAGACAAAATGCTTAATGGCATTTCTTCTGGTTCCTTACCTTCTGGATTAAAATTCCACTGAGGGCAACTTTGCCTTTTATCCTTTCAGGGTCCATGAAAAAAGTACCAGTTGAGCACTGGTACCAATGTATTGAACCATCACTACCACCACCAAAAAAAAAAAAAAAAAAATGCTGCCCTGGAACTAAAATTAGAAAGCATTATTCATTTGTTTGTAAAAGTGAAATGAGTATAAATCAGCATCACGGACATTTGTATGGAAATAGAAATACAGTTATTATTTCAGTATTTAATTAAAAAATCAAAGGTTCATTGAAACATGTTAAGATTAATGTTGAGGTGTATCTACATAAATGCGAATGCTGCATTTGTTCACTTGTGTCTGTGCACATGTGTGTGTGATCTAAAAATTAAGTTGCAGTTTTTTGTTTTTTTAACGATTATTTTTGTATATTAAAATCACTGAAAGCAAGGGTCATAAACCACTTATCAGCAAAGGATTGGAGAAAAGGAGTGAATGGCATTAATAGCACAAATCTCTGTGTGTGCCTCCCTCCCCCCTCTCTCTCTTTCTCTATAACCCCCCCCCTCTAGATCGCTAGCCACTACACATTCTTTTTTCTCTCTTTGTTTCTTTCCGTGTTCCTTTCTGTGGAAGAGCATAGGCTCGAAACGTTAAAGACTTTTTCATTTCCTGAGCATTATACTAATACATCTGTTTGTTTTCTACACCACCTATCTTCGTCTTTTGTTTTTTTGTGAATTCTCCCTTTATACATACATAAGATGACAATAAAATTGACAAAAAAAGAAATTTGAATAAAATATCATGAGAAAGTAATAAATGAATTATAATGAAATGAAATGCAGTAAATGAGATGACAACAAAGAAGCTAAAACACAGGAGATATTAATAAAAGAAGAAATATATATATATTAAAATGAAGAGAGCCTGCCAACATTAAGTAAGGTACTTGTTAACCTTGAATTTAAAGGATGGTCATAGTTAGCAGGAGAACAATACATATCATTCCTCTATTTAGCTATGCATTGTGCATGGAACTTGTCCATGATATATCTAGGAAGCACAGATGCTTTCCCTAAATTTGGCAAACTGAGTTTTGGTGGAAAATTTTCAGACTGCTGCAATAGTACAGTAAAAATTATACATTATCTACAATAGACTGTTTCCCAAAGCCCAGTGGATTAATAGTTGTCGTTTGCTCATTGATCAATGTAGTAAGATATTGATTAGTTCATAAGACTAGTTTTTCAGCTGAAATGTCATGTGAAATGTAAAATAAGGTTATATGTATATATTGAAATATCTGTGTTCATACTTGCTGTTGTATATGCATGTTTATATTTCTATGTATATATATACTTATATACATGTCTATTTACTTATCTAAATGTGTGTGTGCACGCACTCACACACACACACACACATACAAATATATGTATATACACATTTATCTAAATATTTATATATATATATGTGTGTGTGTATATGCAGGTATACATGTATGTGTGTGTATATGCAGGTATACATGTATGTGTGTGTGTATATGCAGGTATACATGTGTGTGTGTGTGTGTGTGTATATATATATATATATATATATATGCATGTGTGTGTATATATATATATATATATATATATATATATATATATATGCATGTATATATACACACATATATATAAATATTTGTGTGTGTATGCATGTATTTGTGCATATGTGTGACTGTATTTTGTCAGTAAGAATTGTGCAACCTGTGACTATATTCCATGATTTGAGAATGCTAAAGTGGGTGAAAGAGAAGTGGGGGAAATCATACATGAGCAAGATGCCAGTTGAAATATTTTAAAGTACAGTCGTGTAGATTTTTTTTTTTAGGTGATTTTTGAAGAGTCTTCTCATTGTTTCCTTCCTAGATTGGTATCATTAATGTAGCTAATATTTAATTTCAGTGTATTGTGTTTGATTTATTTTGTTAAAATGCGATATTAGCTCCTCATACAGTTTTCTCCAACAGATATTAACATGTACCAGAAACATACATGAGAGTTGACAGACAAAGCCCATTCAGCACATACTGCAATGCTGCTGTCTAGAAGAAGCTTTCAATTCAAGAGATGATTACATATGAAGCTTATAGTTGGGCAGTGTGGCTTGGAGGTTCCTATACTATACACAAGCTGTTTTACAACAGTAATTGCAATGATGTAATTTTACCTAAGTTTTCATAAGCTACAGTGTGTGTGTGTGTATTTTCTTTTACTTGTTTCGGTCATTTGACTGCAGCTATGCTGGAACACTGCCTTTAGATGAACAAATTGATCACAGGACTTATTCTTTATAAACCTAGTACTTATTCTGTCAGTATGTTTTACTGAACCGCTAAGTTATGGGGACATAAACACACCAACATCGGTTGTCAAGCGATAGTGGGGAGACAATCAGATACAAACATATACATATATACATACGATGGGCTTCAGTTTCCGTCTACCAAATCCACTCACAAGGCTTTAGTCAGCCCGAGGCTATAGTAGAAGACACTTGCCCAAGGTGCCATGCAGTGGGACTGAACCTGAAACCATGTGGTTGGGGAGCAAGCTTCTTACCACACAACCACACCTGCAACTATATATGTCTGTCTCTCTCTCTCTTTTTTTTTTTTCTTTTTTTTTTTTCTTCATGTTTCAGTCATGAGACTGCAGCCATGCTGGGGCTCTGCCTTGAAATATTTTTAGTTGAATGAATTGACCCTGATACATTTTTTCAAAGCCTGGTACTTATTTTATTGGTCTTTTTTGCTGAATTTCTAAGTTATGCATATGTAAACACACTGACACCATGAAGATGGGGGACAAATGCAGATACAAAGAAACATACATATACAATGGACTTCTTTCAGTTTCCATCTACCAAATCCACTCTCAAAGCTTTGGGTGGGCTGAGGCTATAGTAGAAAACACTTGCCCAAGATGCCATGTGGTTGAGAACCAGGCTTCTTACTACACAGCCACACCTGCACCTACACACACATACATATATATGGCCACATTTCCTAGAATAAAGTGGGTAATATAGAGTCATCTGCACATTTATGGAGCAAGTCACACCAAACTTCATCATAGAAAGCTATAGAAACCCGCTTTAACCTTTTAGCATTTAGATTACTCAAAAGTAATGCTTATTTATTCACATTGATTAGTCATGCCTTATCTTGTAGCTTTGAGATTTTAATGATGTGGTTGTTTATTTTTAGAATAATATTGTAGGGTAAGTCATCATCATCATTGTTTAACTTCCACTTTCCATGCTAGCATGGAGGGTAATAATATTATAGGGTAAGATCTGGTTACTTAGAAGGTTGATTATTTTAGCCAGATATGACCATTTTAAATGCTAATGGGTTAACTAGATAGTTTTGTATAGTTCTAAAATTTATGGCTTCCTTTTCACTAGCAACAATGTACTGTATAGTCTTGAGATTTAAAGAGGCACACATTGTCCTTCAATGTTCTTCCTCAAAAAAAAAAAGGTTTATTATGTGTAGTGTAGATGTCAGCACTTTCCAAAAGAAGTCTTGAGTCTTATATTTTGTACAATCTCCGACAAATCTGTCACAGTCACAGCAGGAAAGAGGCTGCAGCATTAAACTCTCTCATTCACAAAATACTGAACAAAAAGCTTAAATGAAATACATCATAGTGGTGTCCCTGTATGACAACAAAATGGTTGAAACCAGCAAAATACTAAAAAGATATGTATGTATACCTAAAATGAATGAATAACCAATGTATATGATTTTGATAGTTAATGTAGATTTGCCTTACAGTTCAGGTACATATTGTTGAAATCCATTGTAGATTAAAATATTGCAAAAGAAAGTGTTTTGTAAATTAAAGATATCTTGCATATAAATAACTATATATACTATACTTCTTGTCTTGGAAGGAATGGTTTCTTGAAATTCAATTATGGATAGTAGCACATTTTTGAATCTTATTAATCTTTGAAACACAAACAAAGTTCCATTCAAGTTATATATAGCTATTAGAAAATTAAAGAGCTTAACATAAGCAATTGTTCTTTACGTTCTTCAGTAATTTAAGAGATAGATGGAAGCAGAAGCTGTGACACTTGCAGATGAGTTTGGAAATAATCTAATATAATAAATGCCAAAAATAATCTCTGTGTGTCACCCTTAGACCCCCTCTCTCACTATTCAATGACTCTCCTACTATCCCTCATGATGGGGTGAGTAATAGTAGGTATAGAGATGGTGAGGGGAGTGGCGAAGACAAAGAAATTTAGGGAGAGTTGATGGTGGCAGTGGGAGTAATAAAGGAAGAGGGAGATGTACAACTCTTTGACAGAAATTCCTGTTGCTAACATACTGAACATTATCATTTTTGTTTTACTTTTTGCTTTCTCTCTGGCGCAAGCGCAAACACACACACACACACACACACA
>NC_068981.1:120025560-120073367 GCF_001194135.2 Octopus bimaculoides | reverse complement strand
CCCCGAAAGGATGAAAAGCAAAGTCAACTTCGGCGGTATTCAAACTTGAAACCTAACAGCAGACGAAATACTGCTAAGCATTTCGCCTGGTGTGCTAACGATTCTGCCAGCTTGCTGCCTTAATATAACATAATAATGTATAATAAATGTGAATGTCAGTGTGTCACACTTTTTCAACTTTACTCCTAGAGGCTGTATAGCCCAACATATACCATTTTGGAATCAGGCTAACTCCATGAGTAAATTAAAAACATTCCGGGCCAAATCCGAACCCACAATCCTGAAAGTTTGGATTCCCAAGTTTTCATTTTGGCAATTTTTTTTTTTACATGGCTTTTAAGCTAGTATGGAATAAGCTGTGTTTTGGAATATCAACACAATTGGCTTCCCTAGACATTCTTAAATGTAATAAATAAACAAAATCTTATGATTGTGGTAATCATGTTGTTAGTAATATTAGTCAGCACTGATAAGTGGTTCATCAGCTTGAGTCATTGAAATCTGCAACATAATTGATTTGTATGTTTTGACTCTTTGACACTTGGAAATGGATGTTTCTGATTCAGAAGAGAAAATTTAGTATCATTTCAGCTGTTATATCTCAACATACGATAGAAAACTTTAAATTAAGTAAATTATTTATTTTTTGATATCTCCATTGTTTTCATCATATCATCATCACCATCATCATCATCATCATCATCATTGTTTAACGTCTGCTTTCCATGCTAGCATGGGTTGGACGATTTGACTGAGGACTGGTGAACCAGATGGCTACACCAGGCTCCAATCTGATTTGGCAGAGTTTCTACAGCTGGATGCCCTTCCTAACGCCAACCACTCCAAGAGTGTAGCAGGTGCTTTTACGTGTCACTGGCATGAAGGCCAGTCAGGTGGTACTGGCAACGGCCACGCTCAAAATGGTGTATTTTACGTGCCACCTGCACAGGAACCAGTCCAGCGGCACTGGCAACGATCTCACTCGAATGACTTTTCATGTACCAGGAAGGTGACGCTGGTAACGATCACGCTCGAACGGTGGAGCCCTCACAATTTTGCTTTCTCATTGAAATTAGTATTTAATTTACTTTTTCTGGACCTGTGTTAAGTAGGCTTAAAATTTGTTTCTGGAAACATGAATAGAAGATGGTGTAAGGGAAAAATATTTATTAATAAACAAAACCAAATTTTTAAAAAGCTGTAATCTGGAAGATTATAAGGCTTCTGATCTAACCATAAATTGATTGTAATAATCTTTGAGAATAGTTTTGTTATAAATTATACTTGATTACTTTGAATAAATTTTTGGAAACTTCAGAACTGTTTAGAATTTATGTCTTTAACTTCTATATTTTCAAATAAGTAATTCTCAGATCATTCTCCTTATGTGAAAGTGAAACCAATTTTAGATTTTAAATCATAAAATGGAATAATTTCATTTTAATTTTTGTATATCTACAAATAATTACATATAATTACCAACCAAGTGTGACATCCTAGAATAAGGAGGATTGACTTGTCACCACCTGTTTGTCTTTTTTGACTAAAATTAATCATTTAGATAATGATAGTTCTTATTAGGAGTGTAGTTATAATTTATTAAAATCCTACTACATCAAGTATGTTATTGCTCACTTTACTGTTAAGTTTCCATGCAGCAAACATCCCTGGATATTTTTTTACCAATCACTCCTTTTAAGTTATGTCACTCATAAGTTTTTTGTGGACACTCTAGCCTTGCAGTTACAGGTAATAAACATGAACATGACTAGAGTTGTCACCATTCTACATTTCTAATTTATAAATTTTAATTAAAATTTCAGGGTTGTCCTAGCATTTTTAACCATTATTACTAGTTTAAATAATGATTTTTTTAATCATAACTATGGGTGTCATTAAAATTTTATTGACTAATTATATCATGTATGCTGGTAGCATACATTTCATTATTAAGAATGAAGAAGATACTTGAAACACTTTGTGTTTCTGGAAATTGATGTAACTATTTAAACAAAGTGCCAGACTGAAAACAGATTACCATATTTAACTTCATGACATTTTCTGGCTCTTTACAATTTTGAGTTCAAATGCCATTGAGGTTGACTTTGCTTTTCATCCTTTGGGGGTCAAAAAATAGGTGCTATTTTGGTGTGCAGTCTATCACTGTATTTATAGTCTGTTGTGAGATATCCTGATCTGCATCAATGGTTGGGGTTGAATTCACTCTACAGTGTAAATGGCCAGGTTGACCACATGCCAAAGTGGCAGTGAAAAATTATCAGTTGCACACAGAGGTCATTGTAATTCACTACCCCCACCTCTCAAAATTGTTGGCTTTGTGCAAAAATATTATTTCACTTATTTTATATGTCTAATACATGGGATAACTTGTGCGTAGAATTTTCTATAACTGACTGCTCCTCCTGTTTCCAAGTAAGGTAATATATCCCTTTCACTGGACTGTGTTTTCATGGAAGACTGGAAACAAATGACAGCACTTGTCTGTCAATGGCAGTTGCATACAACCATCATGTGATGTCAAGACAAGGAAATAAACATGTACACACACACACACATGGCAGGTTTCTTTTAGTTTCTCTCTACCAAATTTACTCGCAAGGCTTTGATCAGCACAGAGCTATTATAGAAGGCACTTTCCCAAAGTACCATGCAATGGAACTGAATGTGAAACCATTTTGTTGGGAAGCAAACTCCTTAACCATAGTTATACGTGTGCTTACCATTTTTACACGTAGTCAAAGCCATTGTTTCTAGAACTAGTTGTACTTCCAAGTCAGTTGTGAAATATAATTCCACCTATTTTGATCTGATATAGCTAAGCATGGCGTGGCATCACAGTACTTGTAGAAGTTTGAACTTATGTGCTTGTGAAGAATAGGCCAGCACCATAACTTACCCACTGTCTCTAATTGTGTATTTATCAATGGAAGCTTTTTTTAACTATCATGCTCCCATGATCTGATGCTGAAGGAGTTACCTTGAAAAAGATACTGTTGAGATGCCAAGATCTAGACAGAAATAAAGCATCTTAAATTCTCTAGTGGAGTATTGCAATTCTAAATTGTCTTTAAAAAAATCACTTCTGTTTGTTTTGTTTGCACTAGAATTCTATATTAAGTAACTATTGACAAACCAAGAAGCATATGGGTAATTCCATGCTCAGAACTTTTCTCATTTATATCAACCTCTTTCCCCATCCATTTTTTATTTTAAGTCTATTGCATACTAGAAGAGTTCCAGTGCACCCTGTGGTTGTTTTCATAAACTCATTTTCATGATTGCTCTGTTCTAGTATTTAACTTTCAGCCTATTTATATTTAGTTATTTTAGAAATTGTATGTGTGTGTACATATACACATGTTGGTGTATCTGTGCCATTGATAATTTTAAATAAAGATATTTTAATATAGTTTGCATGAAGTAATTTGTGAATTACATTTTTAAATTTCAATATTGAACTTACCCTCGTTGCTTTCTAAAAGTTACCCAGCAGTCACACACACACACACACACTCCCCACCCCTGCACTCAGCAGGTCTCACACCAGTGAACTTATCTATTTTCTGAAAATGAAGTGGAATTCCTATGTACAGCTGTTTTGACCTAGTGAATTATAAATAGGACAGGATTTAAGAAAAGAGCTTTGATGGACACTTAGCTGTATGCTTGTTCTTTTGCTAAACTCATTGCCAACAACATTTCTGTATATGGTTTATATGACTTACACACACCATTCATGTATACCTTGTTTTCTTAATCTCTACCCACCAACCAGATTACACTGCATGATACGCTATCAAAGGCTTTTCCAGATCGACAAACACTAGGCATAATTGTTTGCTTTTTGCTAAAAACTTTTGTAGTTTTATCATTTGAAAGTAGGTATCAGTGATTCCTTGTCTTGGAACAGATCTGAGCTGCATATCATCTGGGCCAACTTCTTAACTAGTATTATTACTCATAGTTATTTTTTGGAATAACTAAGTTAGAACTAGATAGACCAAGTTATAACTTGGTCTATCAGTCTTAATATCACTGTAATTGCTTTTGTTTTTTTTTGAGAGAATCTCCTTTGCACCTGTAGCAGTTGATGAATGATATTGCTATACTCGTCCTGTACTACCTCTTGACTGAGTAAATAGTGCATGTTCTACTTTGCCAACTATTTTCAGCATCTTGACACCTATCCTGATGATCTGGCTGCTTTCCTTGCTTTCGTAATCTTAATGGTCTTTTTAACCATATAGCTGTCATTTTCAATAGCTGGTCTCCTCCTTCATTCACTCTCTCCTAAATATTCTCCTCATTTAGCAACTTCTATTAACAGTATTTATATAGTTCATTCATCTTTGTGTCAATGATGCTGAGCCCATTGCTGTTTTTACATATATACTCCACTCCCCCATTGCTTCAACATTTTGATTTATACTGACATACTGCTTTGCAATTGGGAACACTTAATGTTGCAGACATTGATACTTCTGATACAAACATTTATATATGCTTTGAACAGTGGTTACCAGATAGTATACTGTAGGGTATAGTTAGGTGCACCATGAAAATATAACTGAAATTGTGTCAGCTAAACACTAAACTCATTTAAATTGTGTGTGTGTATATATATATATATATATATATATATATAAACAAACACAAATAGTATTTAAAATTTACAACAGCTGTTTCAGTATTTTATTTATGCATTTGTAGAAGATTACATCATAACATGAGTCACCATCATCAAGTAAAACTTTAAAGAGGTAAGGTTTCAAACAATCAGATTACTTACATTGATTTGGACAAATCCTATGTCAGTTGGATCAGTCCTGATTGATGGACTGACATTGGGTTTGTCCAGATTGATGTAAGAAATCTAACCTGTTTAAAATTTTATCTGATGATGGTGAATTATGTTATGCTGTAATCTTCCTATAACTGCATTAATAAAATTCTACTGAAACAGCTCTTGTTACCTTTAAACACCATTTGTGTTTACTTTTTATACCTACACTACACCAAGAAGCAACTCCAGACTCAGATCTAAGGTTTAAATTGGGATTTGGGTTAGGGTCAACAATATCCTACCAACACTCAGTGTCTTCAGTGTTGTTTACCTCACTGTGAGCTGTGTTATCATACCTAGCCATTTCTAGCATCCTATGTGTTGGTGTGCTTAGATTCTAATGAATCGTTATAAGTAGATCATATTCTTTTATTTGTTTTAGTCATTTGACTGCAGCCATGCTGGAGCACTGGTTTTAGTCAAACAAATCAACCTCAAGACTTATTCTTTGTAAGCCTAGTACTTATTTTATTGGTCTCTTGTGCCAAACCACTAAGTTACAGGGACATAAACACAGACACACCAACATATATACGACAAGCTTCTTTCAATTCCTGTCTACCAAACCCACTCACAAGCCTTTGGTTGGCCTGAAGCTATAGTAGACACTTGCCCAAGGTGCCACACAGTGGGACTGAACCTGGAACCATGTGGTTGGTAAGCAAGCTACTTATCACACAGCCACTCCTGCACTTCTCTTTTGCTATAGTATTACATTTCAAAATGCAAATTGCTTCAGAATTATGATAAATTTATCCTTTAATTATCTTTTCTGTGGCATAGATGTCATAGTGAGAATGTTAGATGGAAGTCATGACAGATCCTAAAAAGTTTATTTTAAATAAAAATAATATAGTGACTTAATTTTCAGACTGTGTTCAGAAATCATCATCATCATCATCATCGTTTAACGTCCGCTTTCCATGCTAGCATGGGTTGGACGATTTGACTGAGGACTGGTGCAACCGGATGGCTACACCAGGCTCCAATCTAATTTGGCAGAGTTTCTACAGCTGGATGCCCTTCCTAACGCCAACCACTCAGAGAGTGTAGTGGGTGCTTTTACGTGTCACCCGCACGAAAACAGCCACGCTCGAAATGGTGTCTTTTATGTGCCACCCGCACAAGAGCCAGTCCAAGGGCCCTGGCAACGATCTCACTTGGCTTGCCGGGTCTTCTCACTCACAGCACATTTCCAAAGGTCTTGGTCAGTAGTCATCGCCTCAGTGAGGCCCAATGTTCGAAGGTCTTGCCTCACCACCTCAGCCCAGGTCTTCCTGGGCCTACCTCTTCCACGGGTTCCCTCAACTGTTAGGGAGTGGCACTTTTTCACGCAGCTATCCTCATTCATTCTCACCACATGTCCAAACCAGCGCAATCATCTCTCTTGCACACCACAACTGATGCTTCTTATGTTCAGCTATGGATTATAGTTGGTATTTTGTCAGCAATTTCAAAAGAACATCTAAGCTGTTGCAGATCACATTTTTATGACAATAATGATTTAAATGAAATTTGCTTATAAACTGCAACAACTTCTCTTTCTCTGTCCAACTGTCCGTGTCTTTCTCATAAACTGGGAGTGAGTGCTATTATGAAAAAAAGAGAATGCTATTAGTACTTGTTGGTTGTTAAGACATTGATATAATAAGATATATCGGATTAAAATAAATCTGAAATAGGATCTGATATGAGTCTAGGACATTTACCCTCCATAGACAATTACCCCCCACCCCCGAGGACAACAGATGATGATTTAAAACTTCTTAGGATATATTTGAGAGGGGGTAATTAACCAAGTGGAGTAATTGTCCTGATATGTCTGACATATCACTACAAATCTAAAACTTTGACATTGTGTAGATGTAAAAATAGTTAAACTATATATGAATGACAAATAACATTGTGAATGTCCTATTTATTCAACTATATTGTCTCTCTCAAGAAAATGGTCATGCTTATTAGTTTTAGTTTATTGTTTGTGTGTAAATGTGTAAACAAGAATAGCTGGAATGGTGTTCCCCATAGCCCTAAGATTTTAATTGTGCTGGTCCAGTAATATATACTGTTTGGAGTCAATTTAATAAATTTAGAAATTGTAATAATTATTTGGTACAGTAGATTAACTTCAATAGATTTATGAGCTATTTTCCCCCTGACTGTTTTATATCAGCCTTTCTACAGAGGTATTAGACATAATGATTTTGTTAGGGTAATTGCTTTTACAGTTGACTGCTTAGCCATGAACTGAAGTGGAAATGTCATTCTGACAGACTTACTCATGCAAGCCATTTTTCCCCCTTTTTCTTTTCTACTTTAACAGTGATTCAACACAGTGATTGTGTAATAAGGTTTGAAGACATCACTGTAGTCTAGCATGAGTTTTCATTTGTAGTTATAAAACATGAGCATTATATTTTATGAAAACTATGCTAAGTTTATAAAAAAAAAAATAATTCACAATTGGCATTAAAACTAGTTTAGCAACTGTTAGAAATATGTCTTATCTGTTCTTGTATCACTTATCTTCTTAGCAATATTAAAATTTAAGATTTTAGTTCTTATGGAAACTACATAATGTTAGATAATCTAACATTCACGTAGCAACAGTGAATCATGGAGTTGCTACTTACATTACATAGTAGTTTGTAAATACTTATATTTAGTATTAAATAGGTGAGAAACAAATTTCTAGGATATTCTGCTAGTTTATTTATGTTAACAAAAATATCTGAACAATTATCTTGATATAGGCACAGGTGTGGCCGTGTGGTAAGAAGCTTGCTTCCCAACCACATAGCTTGGGGTTCAGTCCCACTGTGTGGCACCTTGGGCAAGTGTTTTCTACTACACTTTTGGGCCCACCAAATCCTTGTGAGTGAATTTGGTAGACGGAAAGTGAAAGAAGCCCATCATGTATACATATATGTATGTGTGCGTGTGTGTGTATTTGTCCTTTACCACTGCTTGACAACTGGTGCTGATGTGTCCCCCATAACTTAACAATTTGGCCAAAGAGCCCAATAGAATAAGTGCTACTCTTTAAAAAAATTAGTCCTGAGGTTTTTGTTTGATTTTAAAAGAAACCTTCCAACAAGTAAAAGATGAAAGATATTGGCTCTAAAAGAATATATGATGCAATGACTGTGGTAAGAACTAAGTCATAATATGCTGTTAGATACACTTTTTTTCTTATTCATTAAGAACTGGTTATTACTTGTAACTAATGATAATTTCTTACTCTCTAGTAAGACATATGTCATTACCTATACGTCTAGTGGGGATTTCTTCCTGTTTTAATAAGTTTCTTTGTTTCATAATTGTTATACCTTGCCATCCCCCTCACTCCATATTTAATAAACTATTGCGAGGTGTGTCTTATAAATGAATACAGCCCATCAAACACATAAGAATTAACATGGTTCTAATTTTTTTTACTTTTTAAAGAATGCTTTTTTTCTATCTCTTGCACTTATTATATGCTAACCTTTTTATTCTTCCTTTGTTTTCTTTCTTGTTTATTGATAATTCATCAGTTTTAAGTGAGAGAGAGAGAGTGTGCGTGTGCGTGTGTGTGTGTTACAGGTGGTGCAGAAACTAGCTTCACCAAGATTATTGATGATCATTTAGTTTCTGCATATTGAAAAAGATTGAATGTTTTGCAGTAGCTTACCTCTCACCCCCTTATTCATCATCTCTGATCTTATGACAGTCAGTGGAAATTCTAATAAAGTAAGAATATGCTTGAATCTTTTAAATACAAGCATTTTATTAACCTAGTAAGAATGTTCCATTTTTCTTCTTATCAGATGGTAGTGCACATGACCTTTTACAGCACCTCTAAGATAGGTGTGGGATGTGGTGGAGGGGAAGATATCCTTAAACTGGAGACCTGGTCTGAAGGCTTGTCATAGAATAGACTCTGCTAAAGGCATCTAAGGTGCAGGTGATGAATTAAGTAGGCAATGGTGGGTTTTGAATTCAGAACATAAGGAGCTGGAATAAATATTGCAAGGCATCTGGTCTGATATTCTTGCTGTTCCTCTAATTCACCATCTTGGATTGGTAGTTTTTTTTTGGTGGGGGGGTTATATTGCCCCCCACTCCCACCCCACTCTTGAAAGATGACTGCAGAGTTGGCCTTGGTGGGATTTGAACTCGGAGTTCAGAGACACGGACCAAATACCATGAGGCATTCTATCTAATGCCCTAATAACATTGCTAATTCACTGTCTATGTAGGCAATAACAATATTATTACTATTTTGAAATATATATGAGAGCAATAGCACATATCCAGAGCAATGTTTGCAAGCTGCATTTGAAAGACCTCTGTTATGAAGCATTTTATTTAAGACTCTTTCTGCTCTCACTCTTTCATAAAAAGTATCGCAGTATTAGGCAACATTCTATTTACATAAATCAGTGCAGCTACTACCTTCAGAATGCTACACACTCATGGAACAACAACAAAATTTTGACACAAATATAAAATCTGTATGGTTTTCTTTGTGTGCAAGTATTCTCTATTCAGGCATGTCTCAAAAATTATGAACATTAGCCTACTCTGTCCACAACTTATACTGGGTAAGACAGGCTCTGTGTGTGTTAATATGTGTAATGAATGTCTTTCAAATAGTATATTCTAATGGCATAACAGTTATTAGTACTAAAAACAACACTACCGTGATGTCCTAAAGTGCATTCTCAGTAGTGAGAATTTACAGAAAAACAAAAGATGAAGACGAGTATGTAAACAACAAGCAGATGTATTAGTTTAATGCTTGCGAAGTGAGAAAGTCTTTTACGTTTCGAGCCTACGCTCTTCGACAGAAAGGAATACAGAAATAAACAGGGAGAGAAAATAGAAAAAGGTTTAGTGGCTAGCAGTCTATCATGGTGAATGCTGGACAGAGGGGTCACACAGGAGAGCTAGGAAGAAGGGGAGATAATAAAGTAGTGGTGATCCCAAAACGAAGGTGCGTGTGTATGTGAGAGCATGTATGTGCGTGCGGAAGGGGGCTGGTGACATTGACATGTGTAGGTGTGTGGATGATGGTGTAGGTGCTAGGAAATGGTCAGTACTGGTGTGGGTGCTAGGAAGTAGTCAGTGCTAGTGTGTGATGTGGTGTGGTACCCAGACTGCTATGGTTGACTAGTAAAATACACTTGTTTAAGGTGCTACATAGCAGGAAGTGAACTTAACCATGCAGTCACTTGTGCACATGCCTGTCTATCAATCAATTTATCTATTTCATATTATAACAATGTTAATGTAAGTATATCTAGATTTGTAACCAAAATTCTGCCTGTCCTTCCTTCCACCATTTGTTACGCCTCCTTATTACCTCTAATTTCTTTAACCCTTTAGCAGTCAGATTACTTTGTCAAACGTAATCACTCATGTATTATCTTGTAGCTCTGAGATTTCAATGATATGACTATATTTTAGAATGACATTGTAGAGTTGTTTGAGAAGCTAGATCTGGTCAGTTTGGACATAAAACAGGGGTAGAATATTTTGTTTGGATATGGCTGGTGTAAATTCTAAAAGACTAATAAGCAGTGGTTCTCAGTTGGAGTCCATATAAGATTTTTGGGGGTCCATGCAATAAAATAGTAAATTGGGGATCCACAGTAGTACTTTATGGGCACCTGAAAGAGATTTGCTTTAGATGTATGTATTGGTATTTATGGCAAGAAACAACTAGGCTACTTTCTCTAACAGTTTACATAGTTCAACCTACACAAGTTAACCAATCATAAACAAAATAGGAATTTTGAAAGAAGTCTCTATAAAACTAGTTTTTAAACATCAAATGGCTATGGATTGGGGGATCCACCAGAATAAAATAGCAATCAAAGAGGTCCATAGATAAAAAATGGTTGAGAACCCCTGTGCTCAGGAAATAAAATAGAAAGAGGAATGGTTGTTTTCTACTGTATTGCTGCTGAACAATGTATATTGACTGGTCTTGGTGTTCTCAGAAGCTTCTAAATTGTCTCTCAACTTATTGTAAAGAGCAAACAAATCTCACTCAAATTACATGCTACTATCAACACCTTTCAACATAAATATGTTTGATTGAGGTTGACCTGATTTAAATAACACTCAAATTCTTTAAACCAACAGAAAAAAAAGACCTGTGCCATTGCTTGACCTGCTAGATATATTAACCAAATTTTCCAAAAATTACACCGTCATCTTAAAATGGCAGGGTGTAAAGAACACATCAGACAAAATTAAATATTACACAAACTAGAAAATTATTCCGAGGGCAGGTTTTTTAAAATATTTTATTTATATATTTTTTTTTATAGTACAATTGCTACTCTATGTAAAAATTGGTTTGTAACCATCAGAAAATGGATTTAAACCTGAACAGAGGAAGAAAGAAAAGAATGAGTAAAAATGTGTGTGTGGAAATTGATATGCAGATATTAAATTTATAATCACAAAATTTGTTTTAATGGTAGTTAAAGAAGGCAAATTTGGTCTCCATAGTTTGGCATAATTTGAAGTTTCTCCCATTAAAAGTGATATGTAGAAAAGGGAGCATGTGTACTTCTTTTCATACAACAGATTATTGCCATTTATTTTCATTGAGATGATGACCATGCTGGATCTGAACTTGGAACTACATTGTGCCACCTATTCTTAATTTTGTACTTCATGTTTACTGAACATAACAAATGAGAGAACAGCAAAGGTTTTTTTTAAATGACTGCTGTTACTGTGTTTGTGTATTCTAACCCTTTAGCATTCATTCATATTACTCTGTCAAATAGCTTTGAGATTTTCATGTGATTGTATATTTTTAAAATAAGGCTGTAGAGGCCAAATCAATCAGTTTGAACATAAAACAGGTAGAATATTTGGGCTGGATATTGCTAAAGGGTTAAAGAGCCCTATCATGAGTAACTTAACTTCATAAGCTCTAGAGTGGTATTTATTATCCTTGTTAGCACTAAGTTTGTTAGATTACTGACTTTAAAGAAGACAGAATTAATTTGGCTATTGGTGAATATTATTTAAATTCTTTTGAGTTGTTTTGAGATTGTAATCCTCTAATATTCATATGATATGATTTGTAATACCTTTAACTAAAAACTAAATGAATTCAGTCATGACAGTCCATTTGTATTTAAAACTGTGTGAAATAAAGTTATTCCTTGGAAACTAATTTTTTGTATTTTTCTTCTTTTGTAGGGGAAAGTATTTGTATTTGACAAGGTTTTGAAGCCTAATGTATCACAAGAATATGTGTACAATGTTGGTGCTCAACCCATTGTTGCTGGTAAGTAGAATAATCTTTTAAATGTATCCACTTTTAAAATAATGTCTTCATTTTTTCAATGCACCCTTGCTTAGTTAACAAAGTGTTGATGTTAAGGTCCTGAGTTCAAGCATTACTTGTTCTTTATGCAAGTTGAATTATCGGATCTTTATCAGAATGAGACAAAATATTGTCCAAGATGTAGTTTCAGCTGATAAATTTACAAAATTCCTATTTGATATTAAATTTATCAGTTAGTGAGAAATGCTGTTTCTTTTTAAATAATCTTTGACAAAAAAAAAGAAAGAAAGAAAGAAAAATGTTTGAGAATGCTATTCTAATGAAACATGTGGTTCAGAAGCTGAAGAGAAATGAGTTAATCAGTTGTATAGGCAATGTTATCAATGCAGTGGAATTTTTTTTCTTCCTGTACATTCATCATACAACTGCTCTTTACATAAGGAGAGAGAGAGAGAGAGAGAGAGAGAGATGTTTGGTTACTACTGGTGGTGAAACTGAATTTCAACAATTTTCTTTTTCTTGCTATTATATTTTTGTCATAACTTCCTTTGGCTTTTATGAAGTCACTTAATAGAAACTATATAGCAAGCCATATAGGCAGTTTATAGATTTCATTTTGTGACTATTCTTGTTGCTAATTACTTTTACATTCTAACACCTCTGGATTAGTTTGTGGGGAATCCATTAACTTGAACTGATCGCATAGTATTAAATTTACACCTGCTCCCTTCCTACATATCAAGCAAAGCAATTTTGGGATTTTATATTATTAATTACTACTTCGTTCCTTGTCATGTTGACTCTTTTGCCTTTGGCAACTTTTTCTAAATATATAATGTCTCTATAGTTTTTCAATGCATTTCTACAAAAATCCTGGTGGATTTGCAGATTACCTAGTGGTCATGTTCAATTCTTGAACAAATATTTATAATTGGTGTTTCTGATAGTTTCACTTGAAGTAGTTTTTATTTTTGTTCCACTTATGTTCCTCACTTAACAACCTTTTAAAGTAATACTTCATTTTTTTATTTTTTATTTTTTTTTATTTACTATCACCATGCCTTGTTGTCATGAATGCACTTCTCTCCTGTGACATTCTGGTTCATATGAACCTCTCTGCTAATGATTAAAGCTCTCCCAGTCATAAACAAGAAATTAAATCATAGCAACAGCTGTGTTAGCCCTTTCGTTACCATATTTCTAGTGGAATAATACATTGTCTGTGTTCCAAATGATTTTTAAACTTTTCAGTATTAAACTGATGATTGGAACATGAGTTGACAAAAAGTTGTTACCTGAAATTATGATGGAAGGTTTTAATATAAATATAAATGCTATAAAACAAGCAGTTTTGCATCATAGAAATAGAAGCAATCTGAGACATGTTGGTATCAGAAAAATTGAGCAGACTGATACTTCTCACATTACTTCTGTATAATTAAGGGTTTTTGAGTGGGAGTGACCTTTTACTGATACCAGACAACATATTCTCTTGGCTCTCATTAAGTAATTCACATATTCTTGATAAACTTAAAATAAACATAGCAAGTTGGAAAACTTGTTTTACTTTATGCATTTGTAACATCTTAACAAACAAAAGAGCTTATGGGATGGGAGGAATGTTCTTTTTAATTTACGGACTGTTTTTCAGTATGGACATTTTTATTTCGTGTTTTTTTTTTCCAACTCTACTAAAAATATGTATAACAATACACTGCAGGGTTGAGTGGTTGACAATAGTCAAAAAATAAAGTACAAAATTAAAGCTATGACTTTATTCATAACCACTTCCATACTTTCCTTGGATAAGTTATGTACTTATCATTAAATAATTTAACATTACTTACATTTGACTACTTGTATGTGCAAAATAAGCATTGTCTAATGTTCAATAGAGTTGTATATGCGTATATATATGTTTGTGTGTCTTGTCATTTGTTTATATGTCCTCTTGTATAGGTCAGACAAATATGTTATTAACATAATATTTACAGCTGAATGCCTTTCCTAATGCTAATCCTTATCTGTTTTTCAAGCAAGAGATCTCTTATTCCATATAGTTTCAGAGGTATTAAGTGGGCTGAAAGTCAACATCAACTTATGTAAGGTAGTGTGTCACTGGCAAATGATGTAGGATTTGAAATAATAATAGATGATGATGTAGTTAGGTTGTGCTAGACTCCCAAAGTTGTCCTTTCTGCCTTGACACAGTTCATTAAGAACAATATTCCTCCAATATATGCTGATGAGTGTAATAAAACAGTTAAATCTATCAGAAAATTGGAGAACAAATTATATTTTGATTAATGAAGAAAAAGAGCTGTACCAGGACAGTTGGAACTCCTTTTTAGCTGAGTAGACTGGGGCAACCAATGTGAAATGAAGTGATTTGCTTAAGGATACAATTTGCTGCCTAATCCAGGAATGGGACCACAACATTGTGATTGCGAACTGATCATATTAAAAATTAGGCCATGCATCTTTACTATATATTTGTGTGTGTATATTTTTGTATATAGATTTTTATAGAGATTTGAGTTAAAAGAATGGAAAAAAATATAACTACTTGTAGACATCCATTAAAACATTTGTCTAAAAACATCATACTTTTTTGTTTATTTCCCACATTATACTCATATACACATACTTTATATATCATTTATGGATCATAGTTATATGGTAACTCTTACAATCATGGGGAGCTATATATCATTATGAGTGCTGGAAGACTGCTGACAACAACAGCAGCTTCAGAAACTGTTTAAAGAATGAAGATCTCGATGGAAATCCACTCTGAATTAAGTGCTTAGTAACCAGCCACACCTATGACTGTTATAATAGAGCCTGCTACTCTCACCTTAGCAAACACCAGTCATATTTGATGCTATTTCATCAATAATGCAAGAGGCAATGGTCATGGTCAGCCTTGGCAGAGGTATACCATGTATTGGGACATTTATTCATATTATTGATTTGTTACCTTATCACAAAACCAAACATTTGTCAGGAAGAAGTATAATTTCCAGCAGTTGTCTTCTACAAAAAAAAAAAAAAAAATTCCCCAAAAATGTTGGAATTTTAACTCAAGATATATTACAGGATGTTAGTGTGTGGTCTACCATTTTTGCCACTTTATTACTAATGTTAGTCACAATGTGGAAGCTATAGTTGTGACTAAGAGTTAGTCTCAAATGATTGAGTAGTGTCATTTGCCAAATTAAATGGAATTAAGTGTATGGATTTGGGGCAGTTTGATTGAGAGTAAGTTTGATCTGAAAGAATCAAAAAAGTGTAGTGATGTTTTTGATATTAGAAGTCTAATGGAAATGAAAGAGGTTCAAATAGGCCACAGACTTGTATTATTGGGAAAATGTGAAATAATAAAAAGTTGGTGAAAGATTGAGCTAGTGTAGGAATCATAAAGACATTAATAGTAGCAGAAGTGGTTTTGCGTTGCCAATCACTCTTATATACATGAGCAAGACTAGTACCTCAGTACCAAGCACTTCTAGAAAATACTTTAACAAGATTTAGACGGCTGAAAATAATGTCATATGTTAAAAAAAAATAATCATGTCTAGTATTAGCTAGCTCTGTTTTGAAAAATCTAGCTACCATCAAGTCCCCACCTTCAAGAAACAGTATGGTCATATCCCAAAAAGATCATCTCCAAAAATGGAATTACAAACTTTCCGAAATATTGTTATTGACTAAATAGTACCAATTTTTATCAACCCCAGAAGGATGAAAGGCAATGATAGGATTTGAACTCAGAGTTTAATTAAATACCACAAGATATTTTATTTTATTAGCCCAACCTTCCATCCACCTCAATTTTTTTTTATCCTCATATTTGTTTGTAATGTAGATAATTGTTTGTAATAAGGCTAAAAGTTTGGTGTGGTGGATAATTGATTAAATCTACTTCTATCGTTGAGTACTTTCTTTTATCAACCTCATAGTCAACCTCAGTTTGATTTGACAGCAAGGCATTTTTGCTCTATTGTTTCTGTCAATTCTCCATTTTTATATTAATGATAAATAATAAAAATAGAATAATTTTCCATTGCTCTCTATGCAATTGGGTGTGTGTGCTGGATTGTAGAATTAATGATTTAACACAAGGTATTCAAATGAGATGTTTCTATAGAAAAATCAGTTTCTAAAATAATCATTTTTATCAATGATAGAAATAGTTCATGAATACTACCAAAATAAAAAGTTATTAAAATTTTTTGCTTCTGTCATGATTGCTTCCTTTGCAATTTGTTTCCTACTTGTTTAGCACCTCCTTTATTGTACTCTGTTCATGTTATTTATTGATTATATTTTTGTAGTTGTTATTACTAGAAGCATCTGTAGTAGTAGTAGACGACATGTTTTGAAATTGTTTGATAAAATTGGCAATATCTAAATCCTTTTTATTTGCTGCTGTTGTCTACCATTCTCTATGATTACTGCTTGTTTCTTACTGAAACCCTTGTGACTCATCTAGCGTACTACACAACCTAACAGATGAATCACTGTTTGCTATACAAACACTAGTATTTTAGCATAAGCTTTTCATTGCTATTATCAAGTTGATAATCCTGTTGCATTTCAATATATAGCTTTATTTTCTACTTGTTTATTTCTTTTTATCTGAAGATATTAAGAACAAAATGGATTTTTTTTTTCACATTATAACAACTACTATTACATTACTTTTCTTAGTAAAAAAATATTATGAAAATGGCTGTGAGTAGTAGAATCAGAAATTATAATGACTATGACGAAATGCCTTGTAGTATTTAGTTACAATCCATTTTCATCTTTTTGAAGTCCTAATAAACTCTTGGGGTTAATGAAATTGACTATACTCTCCTCCAACTATATGGGTTTATGTGAGTTAGGAATGGATCTTTGGTTTTCACTTGTGCCACATTTTTACTCTAAGGCCTTCTTTTAACTGCTTCTCTGCATCACAGGATAAAATCAATTTTTTCTTCTTTCTGGTATAATATCAAAATTTTTTTTAAAATTACTATTTATACCAATATAAATTTTGTTAAGCTAATGCCTATAGTATTTCATTAGATATGTAGTTTAATAGATTGCATGACTGACATAATATATTTTAGCTTTACAAATATATTATGAATATTCTATTATTCACAATCGAATATTGCTTTGTCAAATATATTATATATTGTTGATGATGGTGACTGGATTCTGCATTATGTGGTTATATTCTTTCATTATAGATTATCATGCAATCCTTTTACTTAACATTTAAAGTTCAGATGTACATTTGTAGACTATGATAATGCTTTAATCAAAGAACCTAGTTAGTTTTTGTCAAGTTCTACACTAACTGTTGCAAGCCCCCAAGTTGAACACATGAGGCACACATTAAAGGTCGATCATTTTGATAAGTATGAACAATATTATATGTTAGTACTTGTTTACTTAATGGTTATGATTTTATCCAGACCATCACTGCTAATTGTTGGATTTTCAATAAATTGATAGATATACCAAGTTTTATAAGAAACATTTTTGGCAGTTATTCTCTGCTGAAAGACAGCTAATAGAAATCATTATAGTTTTGTTGTTGGATTTATGTCAAATGTTGTAGATCTTTTTAGTATTTTTCTTAGATTCTGATTTTTAGTAGTTGGGGCAGATTGAATTTTAGAGTGTTAACTTGATTTCTATTGTCAGCTAGTTTGGTAGTTGTAGTCACTGAAACCTAGTTACAAGGATTTTAATAGTTCAAGATTTTAGGTGAATTGTTTCCAAATTAAAATCCTGTCAAAACTAACTTTGCCTTTCATTCCTTTGAGGTTGATAAAACAAAGTACCAGTCAAAACTGGGGTCAATAGTATCGACTAGTACCCTCCCTTCAAAATCGCTGGCCTTTTACCACAATCATTAGTGCATTGGATAAAATGCTTAGCAGCACTTCTTCCAGTTCTTTATATTCTGAGTTTCTGAAACAATTAAGGGTGGTAGAACCACTATCACATCAGATAAAATACTTAGTGCATTGCTTCCGATTCTTTATGTTCTGAGTTCAAATTTCACTGGGTTCATCTTCATCTTATCATGGCTCATAAAATAAAGTTCTAGTAAAGTATTGCAGTTGATGTAATTGACTAAATCTCCTCTCTTCAAAATTAATGGTCTTTGGCCTAAATTATATATCATTGTCATTATTATGCATGATGTGAAATACATCGAGAGAATTCTTTTTCCATAAAAAAGTGATTGGGTGTTCTTGGGAAAAATGCTTACAAATATTCAAGGTTAATAAGTGTTTTGTGAAAATACTCTAGTATTTACAGGCACTAGTAGTTACATTTTCTGGAATGTGACTATCTACATAGATAAGTAATTTGTTAATGTCTTTGATTGCCTATTCTAGTTGTGCAGCTATGAATGTGATTATTAATATACTATTGCCATTTTTGTGGTGTAAGAATGATGTCAGGTTTATGTGCTGTCTGGTGAACAGTCTACATGTTGAAGTTTATTTTTTTTAAGAAGTTACTATAATGTTTTTAAATATATTTAGTGAGATGATGTATTAATTTAAGGCACACTAAGCAGTGATGATGAAAACAAAGCTGTGTACACCTATATTTAACACATTCATGTACACAGGATCATAGAAAGACCTTCACTGTGGTAACACCCTCAAGAAAAATTCTTCTTATAGACAGTACGAAAACATAATGAGGTGAACTATGAATGATGTTATTCTGCATTATTACACTTCATCAGCTATAGGTACTGAATCTGTCTTTCATAGCCCACCAAGAACTGCTGTTCTTACAGGTAAACAGCAAATAATAAATTTGCTGGTGTGTGCAAAGCTCTGTTAAGCTAGAATTAAAGACACTAACTTTTGTTTTGAGATAGTTACCATTGCAAAGGTTATTACTATATCTGAGTGTACATGAACATGTTAAATATAAATGTATTCGGCTTTGGTATGGTGTATTTTGTGTATGACAAATATTGTTTTTGCTGCTCATGTAGACTAGACTCTGGGGTTTTTTAATTTAAAAAAATTTTAATTTTATATGTTATGCTATCACTCTGCAGAAGTGTTGGCCATACCTTTCTGTCATCTGTATCAATGATGTGTTTGTTTTTGTAACAATGAGAACCAATTTACTATTTGTGAAATCATTGTTATAAAAAGAAAACAAAGCAGGTTTACATGTGATTAAGAAATGTAGTAACATTGACAATTGCCTTCTTAAATTCTCCCATGATATTCTCAACCTTTTATATTCAAAAGCTAGCTATATATTGTGACATGTATGACATATTCTGTAATATCACATTTTCTTTTCATAAAAATTCCTCGTGGTATATATTGTCTTGATCTGTTGTTATTTGCACAGTTGTACCATTGATATTTGGGGCTATGGATTCATTTATATCACATTCTAAGCAATAGCACAGTTGATTTCTCTCCAGTATTTGCTTTAATTTCAATTAGACCTCGTATGATAAAAAAAAAAAAGTTTTTGAAGCTGAAATGCTATATTGCAACTGAGATATATCCTGATCTAAAGCAGTAAATATTGGTGGAATATATAATGTGACTAGCTTGATATTGTTAATTAGTTTTTCTAATCTTCAGGATTCTAATTAGATTGCTGTTTCAGCTGCTGAGTTTCACAAATGTCTTAATCAGCCTACATTTTTTGAAAGTACATTGTCACCATATTGACAACAGTGCTTTGATGTGCTTTCTGCAAAGAAAAAAAATTAATATACTTTACATTTATAGTAACAAAACACGAATATATACACATTTAAAATATTTTTGTTTTACTCCATTCAATATGTATTGTCTGTTGTACTGAAAAGTTTGGAAAACTTTAGAAATTTTATTTGTGACTAATGAGTTTGTCATACTTTATTCTGTGTGACTGATTACAATCATTCTAATTTTGTATAATATCATCATCATCATCATCATCGTTTAATGTCTGCTTTCCATGCTAGCATGGGTTGGACGACTTGACTGAGGACTGGTGAAACCGGATGGCAACACCAGGCCCCAATCTAAATTCGGCAGAGTTTCTACAGCTGGATGCCCTTCCTAACGCCAACCACTCAGACACACACACACACACACACACACACACACACACACACATTATACTTTGTTGGCATTGTTTGTTATATGTTATATATTTCCTTCTATATTAAAACTATTGCATAAATCACTGTTTGAATTGGGTGGAGTAGGCTCATGCCATCATTAATACACCTAGCTCATTTGATAAGCAACATCGTTGTTCAATGGCATATTTTCAAGTTCTGTAAAGTAATAATAATAATAATAATAATAATAATTATTACCATTTGGAGTATATGGGAGTGGTGCTTGTTGGAAATGCGAGTGAAAAGTAATAATATATTGTATCTTAAGTAGACAGCTTCTCCCAAATTAGAAGAGTGAGTTTTCTTACATAATTTTTAGCTTTGTTGTCATGTTGAATGCTGGGTCATTCTTGAGCAACATTATAATTAAGAGAGTATAGTTTTAATGATGATTAATAAGGTCATTAATGAGGAGGAAAAATAGTACTTGAGAACTAATGGACCTGTGGGTGGGATAAAATACACAGGTTAAGTTAGTCGTTCTGAGTTTCACCTCTTTGTGTGCTTAAAATAGCAGTCAAATCTTCCATAAATTACATCCTTTTGTTTTACAAAAGTACACATTAGATGATATGTCTAGAAGAAAGACTTCAATTAAAAGCAACAGTATTAGTTCTTTTGCAAATCCCTAGTGGTGGAACTTGTTTATTTCTATAATGTTATAGTAACTGTAAATTTATTCATTCATCTGTGTGCAAATGTTGAATATAATCTTCATTAGAAGGTTGTCATTGGTTTCCATTTTCCTACAGTTCCTTAATTTATATTCTTAGATAGCTACTTAAGGAACAGTTATTTTAAATCATGAACATTAGTCATGACTCCGGTTGTTGACTTTTGTGTGTGTGTGTGTGTGTGTGCGCTTTTGTGTGTGTGTGTACACATATACATGAGTGTATCTGTGTCCATCCTAATTATTTCCAGTTCAGAACAAATAACCCTGAACACACTGGCAGTAAACTCTTAACAGTTAGGTTAGTTATGAGTTATCACTATCTTAGTTTCTTGTTCACTATTTTGTTGTAAATATTCATTTTCCAAAACCATTTCCTTATTAGATAATATTGTGCATTGCATAAGACACCTTAGTCTATTAGCTTAATATATTCAGCTACATATAGGTGTTATGTTTATGCAATTCTTGGAGAGTTGTTTGACAATTAGTATGGTCCTACAACAGTGAAGTGCTGTTATAGGAATTCATGCTAATGTTGAATTTTGCAAGCTAATCTAGTGTTTATCAATAAAAGAAAAAACAAATGATATAAAATTAACAAGCAGAAGACATTAACTACATAAACTGTCAAAGCCTTTATCATTCAACTTATTTTCTCCTGTGTAAAATATGACCTTACCATTAGTATATATCATGTGCTTAATTACATGAATTATCTTTGAATAAACCTTCATCTTCTCAGAAAGGGAAAATTAAAGCTAAAAATTTGTTAAATGCTTGTTAAATATAGGTTGGTGGTATGCTGAAATTGTAGCTCTACTTTGACATTTAGCCAGATAATTTAGCTACTGTTTGCTATTCAGAAGATATGCTTCAAATATTTTTAGCTTTCATTGCAATGAAGTTGGAATGGTTAAGCTATTAGAGAATAATGACTTGGCTTTAGAAGTTTTCTGTTTTTTCTTCATATATTGTTGAAAATGTTATTTTATGTAAGTGAGAAATGATCTATGTAATAAAATATTTTTCATTTATTTGATTTATTCTTTTGTTTCTCTTTAAGATGTCCTTAGTGGCTACAACGGAACAATTTTTGCATATGGACAAACATCAAGTGGAAAAACTCACACGATGGAGGTAAGTTGTATTGGAATTAACAAAAATGTTTTTTTATTGCTTTGGTATCTATTGTATCTATTCATATTTTTACGTAAAATATTATAATTGAAATTTGTTAAAATAAGAAGATGCAAACACAGTTCCAATGGTCTTCATAATTACAGGTGTGAAAGTAGGTATGGAAGAAAAAGAAAAACAGAAGACATGAACCTGAAAACGATACTTTGTCTAGTAGCTTTTAAAGCGAAGCGTTATAAAAAATAGTTCTTTATAGAAATACCCATATTATTAAGATAATGCAAGAAACCCTACAGAACTATAATATACTGGATACTTTTACAATATAACTTTTCATGTTTTTGTAGCACAAACTGATGAAAGACTTTCAAAAATTATGAATACATACTGTCAAGCCTTTGCTGTGACAAAGGCCTACTGCAACAAAAGTCTGCATATTAAAAGGGCACTTACAACTATCTTTCTAGTAAACTTGAGAATGATGTCAATATTGATAGGAAAGTATATCTTTATTCTGCCATGAAGGTATAACTTTATATTATGCCATGAAGGTATAATAACTTTATATGGTATCATATTTATGCTAAAATTATATACATTTTCATAAACAGATAATTATTAAAACTACTACTAATATTGAGTTCACAAATACATTCCAACACAAGAACATGGTTGAAACTTTGGCATCAAAATCTCCAGCATAGTTGTCTGAGGTAGAAATAGAAAATTAGGTACTATTGTGCAGATTTACTGCCCAGCAGATGCAAGATGAATCATTCATTTTAAAGTCAGTGAGAAAGAGAATATGTATAGACAACTACTTCAAAACTTGCAGTATCTTCAGTTTGATCATAAATTCATTTTGCAGTTGCACTTGATAACATCAATGAGAGAGAGAGAGATTTGAAAAGTTAAGTTCAACTTTTGTTCTTCAGGTCTAGGTTCATCATAATCAGACGAACTTATAGTCAAAGGCATTACAGTTGTGGCAAACTTGTAACTTTTGTAGACTTTCCCAAAGTGCTGCTTGGTGGAACTGAACCCAAAATCACATGTTTGGGAAGTTAACTTTTTAACCACACAACCATACTTACATTTACACAGCCATTGCTGTGTGTGTGTGTATACACACATACAAATTTATCATAGTCCTCCAGGCAATAACAGAGGAATTCAAGACAGGCTGCTGATGACCTTGCTCTTATAGCTAAGTCACTACCAGAACTAGAGAAGAAGTTTCAGGTGTGGAAGCAAAGTCTAGAATCGAAGGGCCTTAGAGTTAACCTAGCAAAAACCAAAGTAGGAAGGCAGACAAATCATAAATCCCTTCAGGTAGACAGCCCTGCTCAGTCTGTAGAAAAGGCGTAGGTAGAAACTCCATAAGATGTACTCGGTGTAAGCTTTGGACACATATGAGGTGCAGCAATATCAAAGGAAAGTTAACTGGGAAGATAGTTTTTGTGCAGCAGATGCACAGGGACAATAAACACCAAAGATATACAGAATACAGATTCCATCACATATCATGGGGTAAAACTAGTAGTTGATAGCTTTCATTACCTAGGTGACCAAATCAGTAGCAGGGGTGGATGCCCTGAGAGCATAGCTGCTAGAATAAGAATAGCCTGGGTAAAGTTCAGCTCCTACCTCTGCTGGTAACAAAGGGCCTCTCGCTCAGAGTTAAAGGTAGACTGTATGATGCATGTGTGTGAACAGCCTTACTTACATGGCAGTGAAACATGGGCTTTGACTGCTGAGGACATGCGTAGGCTTCAAAGAAATGAAGCTAGTATGCTCTGCTGGATGTGTAATGTCAGTGTGCATGCACAACTGAAAGAAAAGTTGGACATAAGCATCAGATGTGGTGTGAAACACAGACGACTGCACTGGTATGGTATGGTCATGTGGTGTGTATGGATGATGACAGCTGGAGGGAACCAGTGGAAGAGGAAGACCTGGGATCAGGTGGTGAAGCACGACCTTCGAATGTTGGGCCTTACAGAGGCAATGACAAGCAACTGAGACCTTTGGAGATATGCTGTGCTCAAGATCTGGCAAGCCAAGTGAAATCATAGTCATGGCTGATGCCAGTGCTGCCTGACTGGCACCCGTGCTGGTGGCATGTAAAGCGCACCTACTACACTCTCAAAGTGGTTGGGATTAGGTAGGGCATCCAGCTGTAGAAACCTTGCCAGATCAGATTGGAGCCTGGTGCAGCCTCCTGGCTTGCCAGTCCTCACTTAAACCGTCCAACTCATGCCAGCATGGAAAGCGGATGTTAAACAATGATGAAGATGCGTGTGTGTATAATTATATATTTGTGTGTGTATATGTATATTATATACAGTATATTGATAGATATAGTTATCTAAAAAAGTATCTAAGGAAGCAGATGACGCAGTTTCATATTCAAACTTGGAATTGGACTACTGATGGATTTAAATGCACACTTTTCTTTCTGCACTTACACCTTCTCTTAAGTATTCCTATTTTCATCCTTTAGCTTCACTTTCACCTCAATTTTTCCCACCACCACACATTTGCCCACCTCTCTCTCCCTTCTTTCATTTCTCTTTTCTTCTACTCCCTACATATATATGCTCAAATAGTCTTGTAGTCCCTATCAGGTGCAGTCAGCTTCTCAGACATGGAAGGTGTACAACTTTGCTGTCTTTCATTGATTTCCTTCTTGTCATCTTTACTCTCAAGACTATGCCAAAACCATTGGATACTCCACTCACTCCAGCAGTTACACACACTCTTACTATTATTTTGGCATCCAGCTGTAAAAAAAACCATACCAAAGTAGACAACACTTAGTGTAGTCTTCTGACTTGCCAGCTCTTATCAAACTGCCCAGTACATCATACCAGCATGGAAAACGGACATTAAATGATGATAGACATGCACACATACATGTGTTTGTATGGCTATCTATCTATCTATCTATCTATCTATGTAATAAACATATGTAAATATGTATTTAGGCTCCTTTCACTTTGGTCTTCACAGCTATGTGTATCATATTTTGCCGAGTGTTATTAGAATCTATAGTAGAATAAGAAAAAAGTTCTGAGTGTAGAAGTGTGGCCCTACTTAATATGTAGGAAAGACGTATGTAGAAATTCCATACAATTGTACTCAGCGCAAGCTAGTGCAGTGGGATCATAGGAAGGTTAACAAGAGAAAGTAAATTTTGTATGCAACAGATCAGATGTGCAGTAGTAATAAATACTATGTACATAAATTTTCTCAAATGTACAGGAGGTTCTCTAGAGGTTGTAGATAGTTTTTGTTTAAGTGACCTAATTAGCAATGGAGGAGGATGTTCTGAAAATACAGTTGCAAGAACAAGAGTAAGATGGTGAACATTCAGAAAGCTCTTACTTCTGTTGGTAACAAAAGGTTTTCCTCTCAGGGTGAAGGCCAGATTGTATGATACTTATGCATAAACAGCAATGCTGCATGGTGTGTGAGGTGTTGACTCCGAATGCAGAAAGTATGCAAAGACTAGAAAAGAATGAAGCCAGTATACTTTGGATATGCAATGTCTCTGTATATATGGCAAAGTACAAACTTCAGAGAAAAGTTGGGCATAAGAGGTATCGGGTGTAGTGTGCAAATGATTAAGACTGCATTTGTATGGCCCTACCCTTGTACCCCTTCTGTCCTCATCTTCTAACACCTATCCCCTGCTCCTCTAACTATAGCACTATTCAGCTGTTGTAATTATATGAAGGCAGAATATGCACATAGCTCATATCTCTTTGTACTACCAGTAACCTCTCTTTCTCCTTGGAACCACTTCCTTTTGTAATCCATCTCGCATTCTCAGTGTCATCAATTCCCACTTTATTCAACCTTTTCTGTGCCTCTAGTAATTGCTCTCTCTTTCCCTTTCTCCCCCCCCCCTCTCTCTCTCTCTCTCACAGATACATCTCAGGGCTGCCATGCCTTATCTTTAACACCTCTTATCTGCAATCACCCTATCATAGTTAACATCAATGGCACTTCCTTCATCCTCACTATAACCACCCCTATGTATTTCTGATGTCTATCTCAGTATATCTCTCTCTCTCTGTCCCCTCTCCCACTTTTCACATCATCTTCATATTTTCGGATATATCTACAGGTTTATTGTACTGTTGCTCTCTTCCTTTCTTTTATTGCCATTTACCACCTCCTCCTTACTGAGTTACTCTTATTTTTTCACACCCACTCGTTATACTAATGTTTACTGCTGATCACATCTCCACCCTTGTTCTATTCATTAACATTCATCTAAACACCTATCTCTAGCCATCTATCCAACCAACCTTCCTGATTATTTGTCCTTATTCTCTCATACACTCATCTTCTTGTATCTTGAGAGTATGCTCTGATACCTTGTCCCCACTACATTGTCTTCTTTTCAGCTACTCTCACCCACCCTTATATAATGCAGAGTAGCCATATATCTTCTCTTCAGCAAGACACCTGTGCTTGTCCCACTATCATACTTAAGCCTCTAAACTCTTGGCCTGAGGCTACCTCCACCTCTACCACAATCCCACTCATTTAAGGGATCTTTTTCTTTGTCATGCAAGTTAGTGGGTGACCTCACTAGTGCTGGTGTTGTGAGAAAAGCACCCAGTACACTCTGTAAAGTGGTTGCCATTAAGAAAGCTATCCAGTATTAGAAACCATGCCAAAACAGATATTGGAGCTCACTGCTATCTTCCATCGCATTGGATCCTGTCAAGCTATCCAACCCATGCCAGCATGAAAGAAGGATATTAAATGAATATGACGTGTGTGTATGTGTATATTGGGTGAGTGGGTATATGTGTGTGTGTATTTCAGAATGTGTTGACCACTCGTTATAGTTCATGTATGTTTTCATTACTCTTCCCACAAAGTGACCCCACTACAAATAGCTATTTAAATGAAAGAAAAACATTATTACAGCTGCAATTTTTAGTCTAATTTGCATTGCCTGCATTTGTTGTTTGCGTGCTCATAGAAGTGATAAATATTTATGCACATCACATCAACTGGAAAACAAAGTATATTTTTATCCAAGTAATTAGTGTGTGTTTTACTTATATCATAGCTGTGTAGGTAAGAAGTTCATTATCCCATTGTGCATCTCCTTCAGCAAGTGCCTACTCTAATCCTGGGCTAACCAGTGGAAACTGAAAGAAACCCTTTGTATTCATTTGGTCTATTTCTGTTTTCCATGCTAGCATGGTTTAGATGTATCTATTACTGAGGCATTGTTTTACAGCTGGATCCCCTTCTTACTGCTCACCCTTATAACCGTTAACTGATTTTCAAATAAGGGATCTCTTATTTTACATGTTTTCAAAAGCTTAAAGCAAACAGATGACTTACTGTCAGGAGTGACAGCAACAACTGCTTGTTTCAAGTGACTTTCCTAGAGCAGAAATAAAATGAGATACACTGATGCACACACATATAAAAAGATAGATAGATATTGATACTCAGTAAGGTGGTGAGCTGGCAGAAACGTTAGCATGTCAGGAGAAATGCTTAACAGTATTTCGTCTGTCTATGTTCTGAGTTCAAATTCTGTCAAGGTCGATTTTACCTTTCATCCTTTTGGGGGTTGATAAATTAAGTACCAGTTGCGTACTGGGATCAATCTAATCGACTGACCCCTTCCCCAAAAATTTTGGGCCTTGTACCTAGAGTAGAAAAGATATTGGTACTCAGTATTCATCAACACTTCTATTTAATGTTGTCTACTGCATCTTCTGTTCCTCCTCGCACATGTTTTCTCAGTTATTCTGTCAGTATAGAATAACTATTTGGAAATCAAATTTGCAAAGTTTTGCAAATATAGATACATGAATTGCATCCATATGTATCGAGTCTTCATTGATTGTAGAATCCATTAGGAACTGTTTAGCTTGGAATAAGGATTGATCTGACCAATTTTAATATGTAATTATTTATCAGTATTCACTCAAGTTTCTCTCCAAAGTTGCTGAACATAAGTACTGGAAGATTATTTTTTTTGAAGTCATCAACCATATCTTGTTGTGTCAATGAGTTGTACCTTGCATATGTTAGCATTTTAATAGACAGTTATCTCTTTACTTACATTCTTGGTTGTTTGGAAAGAAGGAAGCAGATCCTGATGACCTTTCAAGTAATAATGAAACTAGTTAGATCAACCTTCATTGTAAATTGTTTAAAAGGCCTTCGTGAGGCCTAATTTCACAGTCACATTAAATCCATATGTACAGGGGCCTCTAAATTTATAACTTGACAACTGGATATTTCTGTTATAAAGACTTTATTTCTAGTATTTCAATTAAGTATTTGAATACAAAGATCCTGCCAACTGAGGTTGGCTTATTAAAAATAGCTGTGAAAAAGGTTTGAGAAAGTGGTTTATATGTTTAAACAAATTTGGCTTTCTTTTGAATTTTATCAATTTATTATGTTCTTTCTTTGAAATTTTTAGGGTGTCCTTGACAAACCCTCAATGCACGGTATCATTCCACGTATTGTGCAAGATATCTTCAATTACATTTATGGGATGGACGAGAACTTGGAATTTCATATCAAGGTAAGATTCATTTCTCCTACTAATCTAATTCATTTTCCTTATTAATCAATGTCCAGTCTCAAACTAGGCCTGTATTGTGAGTTGACGTCTGTTGTATCAGAAAAATGTTGACATACAAAGAATGCTTTTCTAAGCATGCAAGATAGAAGCTGATGTATTTCAGACTTGTTGAAAAATCTATCGATATTTTTATGGCGTTTCATGCCATACCATTACTCTTTCAGTGTGCTTGACTTGCTGACTTTCTAATACTTTAATAGAACTCACTAAAGCCAAGTAGAATTTGTTACTGTTATTAAATAATTTTCTCCAATGTTTATATAAAGGCTCAGAGATGATTAAAATATGATATATATCTAAGAGTTTATATTCTAATAGCTCATGCTGAGTTATTTGACAAAAGTGGATACAATTAACTAACTTAGCTAATTAAAGATATTGTTTTTACTATTTTCATATATTAGGAACTGTGCAAAATAATTCATCTTAAATTAATATTAATTATAATTTCCTTTATAGAGCTTTCATATATTTATTAAAATACATGATTTAAAAAGAGAGAACTCTTCCTGTTTACTTATAATAAAATTTACAATATTAAATCTTATGAAATAATGTTTCTTGAATAATGTGTCTAATTTTTTTTTTTTTCTTTTTTTTTGTTTTCATTATTTATAGATTTCATATTATGAAATTTATTTGGACAAAATCAGAGATCTGTTAGATGGTAAATATTAAATGAAAATTTTATATATATTTTGTTGGTAGTTAGATCCTGAGAATGGTTCCTTGACTTTTTGGATTTAGGGAATTTCCAACTATTGTTTTGCTTTCATAATATCAAATTGTAAAATTTGTGTGATAGTACTTGTGTGTGTGTGTGTGTGTATTATGGATTCTTTTTCTTTCTTGATAATTTCTTAAGCCATTGGTTTTAGTTTATCATAAATTGTTTTTAATAAAAGAAATGAGTTTAACTTCTATTTTTCAATAAAATTTTAATTTGTATTTACTAAAATCATTAATTAATTAAAAATCTTATTCATTAAAACGGGTGACCCAATTCTTATAAGTTTCTTTGATTTCATCCATGGTTTGTATTTTCATACCTAAAGCAAAAGCTTATCATTTTCCATTTCAGTTACTAAAACTAACCTTTCTGTCCATGAAGACAAAAACCGTGTCCCATATGTTAAGGTATGTGAAAGTTTATGCCAAAATTCTCATTTATCTAAATATTTTACCTATTTTATTGAAATTTATATTTTTATTGTATCTTCTAAATTTTGAAATTTATTTTTTTCTGCCCCTTTTGTTTTAAAGGGAGCAACAGAGAGATTTGTATCTAGCCCCGAAGAGGTCATGGAGGTCATAGATGAAGGCAAAAACAACAGACACGTAGCTGTGACAAGTAAGTGTACTTACTTTTGAGAGGGCATTAATAGAATAATGATGACTTTTCAATGGATAATAATTCTTCTGTCATTACCATCTGACATATGATGACTTATAACATCATATATTAGATGTAGTAGCTTACATTCTTGTTATTGTTTTGTATATACATGATTAAGATCTTTTGATGGATTCACCTTTATTTGTTTCAACAAGTGTGAATGGTTTGAAGAAAATGTTAGAATTCAATTTATAGTGAGCAAGTATTTTGTGGTGTATGTATATATGCATTAAATTATTTCATTATAACATTTCAAGAATTTGATGGTCTATTAAATATACTACACTAATTATTTAAATTGGAAAGCTTTAAATGATGTTATTAAATATTAATTATCTTATATATTTTAAATTATTTAGATATTGAATATCCTAATAAAAAAAAATAAAACTGTTTTTTCTAGACATGAATGAACACAGTTCGAGAAGTCACAGTGTTTTCTTGATTAATGTAAAGCAAGAAAATGTAGAAACTCAAAAGAAACTCAGCGGTAAACTTTACCTGGTGGATCTGGCTGGTAGTGAAAAGGTATGTATCTGTGTGTGTGTGTGTGTGTGTGTATACACACACACATATTGTAACCTTGCCTGTTGTAGACAACAGGTGAGCATTACGCAATTTCTTGCTGATTAACCTGCATAGATGATTTGCTTATAGTGAGTAAGTGTTTGTCCTGTACATTAGCTCACGCTCTCCATCAAATTGATGTTACCTGAACAGGTGCACAGTATGCCACACATCAGTTGTTGAAGTGATTGCAGAAAGAGTGAAATGAAGTGTTTTACTCAAGAACATGATGCACCACCTGGTCCAAATCTTGCAATCTATGCATATATGCATATGAATTAAGTTTCTACAACACCTTTCGAGCGCTAGGCCTCATGGAGGCAATGACAAATGACTGAGACCTTTGGCAATATGCTGTGTTTGAAAAGGAAGATCCACCAAGCCAGGAGAAATCATAATTGTGGCAGATACTGGTGTCACACAATTGGCACCCATACTGGTGGCACATAAAATGCACCCATTACACTCCTGGAGTGGTTGGCGTTAGGAAGGGCATCCAGCTGTAGAAACCATGCCAAATCAGACTGGAGTCTGGTGCAGCCCCTCAGCTTACCAGCCCTGGTCACATCATCCAACCCATGCCAGCATGGACAAATGGATGCTAAAGGATGATGATGATGATGCCTGAAGAATTATAGGTAGCCTTTGAGTATTATTCACTAGAAAAACAGCTGACAATATTTAGAACTGTTATTTCATTTACATTTAATAAGGCTCTTTCTAAATTTGTGTGTGGTGGGGTGGGGATAAACATTTGAACCTGTCAAAAATACGAATGGCATGAAATGAACAGAACTTTTTTTATTCTTTTCTGTTTTTGTTTTATAATTTGAGTTATTTTCTTGCTTTTGTAGGTCAGCAAAACTGGAGCTGAAGGTGCTGTGTTGGATGAAGCCAAAAATATCAATAAATCTCTGTCCGCTTTGGGAAACGTTATATCTGCTTTAGCTGATGGGAATGTAAGTTCCAACTTGCTTTTGCTTTTATTTTGTGTGTGTGTGTGTGTGTGTGTGTGTGTGATTAGAAACAATGTTATTACTAAGACTTTTCTTCTTTTTCTTTGTTATTATTATGAACAAAAATAAAATGGCAAGCTGGCAGAATTATCAGCATGCCTAACAACCTGCTTAGTGGAATTTTGTTCATCTTTACATTCTGAGTTCAAATTCTGCCATGGTCAACTTTGCTTTTCATCCTTTCTGGGTTGATGAAATCAGTACCAGTTGAGCACTGGGGTTGACAAGCCCTATCCTCCAAAATTTCAGCCCTTGTGCCTATAGTAGGAAGGATTATCAACAAAAATGTATTCAAGTAACCTATTAGTGTTGATAATTTTAATAGTTCCAGTCTCCTACTTTCTCTCTTTTCTTTTCCTATTCATTGATGTTCAGAGGAGTATTTGCTGTATTTGTCACTTATTGAATTCCATTGGTACAGTTAAAATGATGAATTACCCTGTCACATAATGGCAGCTCTCCTCCAAATATGTATCACTTTTGACCATCATACTCATTACCAGTTTAATTAACTGTTTTTGAATTATTTCAAATGAATAAATTTTCAATGATTGTAAATCTCTCTTTTATTAATACATTTAAAAATGTTTTTACTTGATTACCTGTTTCTCACAGAAATCACATGTACCATACAGAGATAGTAAATTAACCAGAATTTTGCAAGAAAGTTTGGGTGGTAATGCTCGAACTACAATGGTTA
This sequence comes from Octopus bimaculoides, assembly GCF_001194135.2. Classification (NCBI taxonomy): domain Eukaryota; kingdom Metazoa; phylum Mollusca; class Cephalopoda; order Octopoda; family Octopodidae; genus Octopus; species Octopus bimaculoides. Next base: position 120,040,910 of record NC_068981.1, on the reverse strand, counting down.
TCTGTTGCTCCCCTGCCTCTTATAATGAATCTGAGACAAAATCCACTTTACTTTTTGGTCAAAGGTAAGCAGATATTTATTTTTTTCTTTACCTTTTCTATTTTTTTTTTTTACAATTATAACCATCTGTATTGAATATCAACTAGCTTTTAATTTCTGAATATTAAGCATAGGAAAACATTTTCAATTTAATTCCAGCTATGAAACATGGGTGTAAAGAACTTTGCGTAAAGTCCAATGCTATTGTGAAACTGCTCCCGCCACCTTTATTTATTTCATTTTTAAAGTATAGTTGAAAAAAAAATTGTACAAGTATCACACTTATATTGTTTGATGGTAAAGATATTGTTATAAAACTGGACCTCCAAAAAGTACCTATTTGAATTCCAATATGTAGAAGATAAATATCACAAGTTTAGTGAGGATTAGTATTAATGTCAAAATATTTGTCACTGTTTGAAAAGATCAGCTTTTTTTCTAAGATACTGACAGTTGTTATAGTTCTCCCATAAAAAGTATTTGATATTTGAAAATTAGTTTATAACATTCATATGATTGTCTGATGTCCAGTTTTGAGGTGTATCACAAGGCATTCAATACTTATAACTCCTCTCAAGGTATAGGCTTACCATAGATAGATAATATTTTAGTGTGATTTTTAAACAATAATTTAGGTTTCATGTATCTGAATTTTGATGATTTAAAAAGAATGGCTTCCTTGCCTCTATAACCACAGATAATCTCCCCTAAAATCTAAACAAATAAACTGAAATTATCATTTCTGAGGCCAAGTTTTTTTCACACTTTTTTTTTTTCTTCAAATCAGAATTAGACAAATTGATACTTTAGTGACTATTAGTCATCCAAACTGGTATTAGGGTATTTATAATCTGAGAGCTGAATTGATAAGGTGTCAGACTTTAAACTTAAGAATCCACTACTAATATCCCATCATGAGCACTAAACAATATCTGATGGTTACAACACTTCTAAAACAAACATAAAAGTCTCCATACACCTACTTCTAAATCTAAGCCTTCAGCTGGAAGCAATACAGAAATGCAACTGGTTACTTTACAATGCTGATTTTAAATCTCCTTATGAGTGTTGCTTTGAAAACAAGAGGACTTACAAGGCTGACTTGCGGGGAATACTTGCAAACAAATGAGTCACACATGCTATATAGAATTTTTATAATTCTCTTTTTCTTTCAGTTGGCATAAAATTAAAATGTGGTATTAATCAATAAAAATAATGTTCTAATGTATATGTCACCAAACATTTGCGACACTTGATCAGATACATTTTCATTTTGCTTTCTCTGCTATCAATAATTGTTTAGTGTTGTAAATTCAAGTATTTACATGAACTATGTGATAATTAATTATATATTTTATTTGCAAAATGTAATCTTGTATTTCTCGTGTATTTTACAGAGCCAAGACAATCAAGAATGTTGTGTCTGTCAATGAAGAATTGACAGCTGATGAATGGAAGAGAAGATATGAGAAGGAAAAAGAAAAATGTACCAAATTGAAGGCTACATTGGCACGATTAGAGAGTGAATTACAGAAATGGAGAACTGGTAAGATACATTTTTCTAAAATTTTCTTCTGTTTTGACTTACAAAATGTTCAGATAGTATAAAATCTATTTTAAGATCAATGTTCAATGATTTATTCACTCTTTATTTAGAATCTGTGTGTATACATATGCACTTGCTTACTCAGCCCATTTGATATTAACTTGTATGAGATCCTCTCTATTCTTTGATTGGGAGCTTCTTATTTTAAATTGCCCGTCCTTTTTGCTAAAAACATCAGCTTGATTATAACAAAATTAGTTATTTTATCAAACCCTTCTAAATTCTCTGTTATAGACAACAGATGAGATCCAGAGATTCTCAGTATAGAAGACACTTAGTAGCATTTCATAAAATATAGGATTATGAAAATGTTGAGCCTTTTTACATTAGTAATAGTCTAGAAGCAAGTTATTTCTATTATCTTCTCTGTTATCTTCAATTTTTTTAATGTTCATTTCTGTATTTCAAGTTTATATAGTGTATTTTGTCAGTTACATTGATAGAAGCATATATAAGATTTGAATTGTTCTGGTAGGATATGTTTAATCACTTGCATGAATTACTAGAAGAATCTAAAAAAAAATTGCTCATTGATTGAGAAATGAGTGTTTCCATGTCTTCTTTCATATTAAATTTGTTTCTCTGAAACTTGTTTACATTTAGAAGAAAAACATTGTCAAAAATCTAAAGTAATTAGAATCTATGTTGGCTTTGAATTCAGTTAACTAAAAAAAATTGTCTTAATTTTAGAAAGGATATGAGTGATAAATTGGCAGCAATAATAAAATGATGAACTAAATTTTCTAAGCTTGAATTTTATCTTATTTTTGGTGTCAATAAAATAAGTTATGTACCAGCAGTATATTGGAATTCCTTCATTTCACTACATCCGTCACCTTAAAAATATCTTACATTGTGCTTGAAAAGACCCATAAATTTTAGAAATTAAAATAATCCTGTTAGCACAAGCTTTCCACTTATCTGATCTACAATTCAGAATTGAAGAGGTTAAGATGTTTTCTGTATAATTTATTCATAGTAGGCATTAAAAATCATTCTAAATTGTTCAGAAACAGAATATTGAACTGGTAGAACATGTAGTGCTTTTCTCATTGTAGACTTCAAACCAAAGTAATGCACTTATTTATATTGTACAGCATTGTATATGATATTTGTTTATGGTGTTTAAATTGTCTTGCTAACTAACAACATTTTATAAAGATGCTGTAGCACAGTTAAAAAACACAAACTAGATTTTTAAGAAAGGCATTGACATGCTCTCCGTAGAGTGATTAGGTAACACAATTGCCTGGTGAGTGATATATATGTACAGACTGGGAGTCCTGTCAGTAGGTCTGTTCTTCATTTGTTTTAAATTAGTACCTATTTTATTTAATCTTACCTTAATTTTGTTCATCTGACACTAATAAATGAAATATCTACTTAATAAGCTATGAATGAAAAAAACAATTAGTAATAAATTTATATGTTTATATGTGATCTTGTTTTAGGTCAACCTGTATCTGTTGATGACCAAGTTGATCTGAAAGCAGATATTCCTGCAGAGTCTCCTGCTACCAGCACAACCAGCCTAGCTGGAAATATGGTTGTATCTATGAATGAAGGTGATCGTAGCCAATTAGAAGAAGAACGATTGAAACTGTATCAACAACTTGATGATAAAGTAAATTTGTTTATACTTTTATTTTACCGTGCACTTATTACCAGCACAACATGCTAGCAGTTGTTTTGTATGTTAGTTTTATGAAATCTGAAAAGTTTGTATTTTGTAAGATCTAAACACGCGCACGGAGTGTGGTTATTATACATTTGGGTTTTATTTATTTTATTGTTGTTACATGATACTAACAACAAAATCTAATAAGTAGTAAAACAGTGAAAAAACGTATTTCTGTTTATTATTGTTAATGATTTCTCTTCCAAAATAGCACAGTTTTTTTTTTTATATATATATATATATATATATATACAAAATGTAAAATAAAAGCATTTACAAATGCACACATAAATAAATTTGTATTTGTTAGTGGAATGATGTTTATTTAGATGTTCTAGATAAATGGGTGGAAAGAGAATTCTTCATTCAGTCTATTGTACTTTGATAAGAACTAAAGTAAAAGTGATTTTAATTTTTGGATACTATGATATAAATTAAATCAAACTCAGTTTATAAATTTTTATGATTGTAAAAAGGCATAAATTATGCAAATGTGATTAGGAGTGCTGGTGCTAATAGTTTTTGTTGAGCAATTTAATTACTGTTAGATTACTTAAATAGGCTAATGGGTTGATGTGTAAACTATGTCAATGGTTAGTAAAGTTGAACTATTTTAATGCAGGATGATGAGATCAACAACCAGTCTCAGTTAATAGAGAAATTAAATGAACAGATGATGGAACAGGAAGAATTAATTTCTCAGTCTCGTAAAGACTATGAAAATCTACAGCAAGAAATGTCACGTATTCAATCTGATAATGAATCTGCTAAAGATGAAGTGAAAGAAGTCTTGCAAGCCCTTGAAGAGTTGGCTATGAATTATGATCAAAAGTCTCAAGAGGTTGAGAATAAAAATAAAGAAAATGAAAATCTTAGTGATGAACTTAGCCAGAAGCTGGTGAGTTATTGCATTTCCAGATGATTATTATTATTGTTATTATTTCAGATTTTATTGCATAATTTTCAGTTTTATTGGGGATTTGAGCAGAAAAAGGAAATAAAATTTTAGTTTACAATTAGAAATATTCTGACATAAATGCAGCAGTCAGAGTTAATTTAGTCAAATTGGAGATAGTCTGTCAAATAAATCTGTTTGAGAATTCATTTTGGTTTATAGAAATTATAGAAATGGAAATTGTTATTTGACTTTAGGAAAGCCTCCAAAACTTGTTTCTTCATAGTATGATGGCAATAATAGTATTGAAGTTAATGCAGTGAGCTAGCAGAGTTATTAGCATAGCAGGCAAACTGCTTACTGGTATTTTATTTGCCTTCACATTCTGAGTTCAAATTCTGCCGATTTGTCCTTTTGGGGTTGATAAAATAAGTACCAGTTGAGTATTGGGGTCAGTGTAATCAACTTACCCCATCCCCTGAAATTGCTAGCCTTGTGCCAAAATTTGAAATCAATGATAGTATAGAATTTTCATAATAGACACTGGTGTGACTGTTTGGGTAGGAAGTTTTCTTCCCAACTTTGAGGTTTTGTGTTCAGTCCCACTGTGCAGGACCTTGCCAACAAAGCCTTATGAGTGGATTTGATACACAGAAACTGAAAGAAGCCCGTTTTATATGTGTGTATGTCTTTATTATTTAGTGTTTGTCCTGAGATTGCCACTTGACAACCAGTGTTGGTTTGCTTATGTCTCCATAACTTAGCAGTTCTTCAAAGAAGATCATTAGGATAAGATCATTAGGAAAAGTAAGTTTAAGCCCTTCAACATGGTGCCCCAGCATGGCTGCAATCTAATGACTGAATCAAGTAAAAAATAAAAGATATGTCTTTACTCTGATAGGAAGTTGGACATTGCTGTGCACAAAGTTTGTTCCCCAAGAAACTGGGCTTTACCTACAATTGAATGAGACATGCCATCTTCAAAATATTTCCCTCCACTTTTGATACACTGCTACCAGCATTTTTTCTCAGTTTTGAAACACCCAAACGTTTTCAAGAATAGTGTACAGTTCTTGTGGCAAATTTGTCATAGGGAAAATATTTGTTTAACTGACCTTCAGCCTTGATGAGGTTTTCATATGTAACATTGTTTTCTTTTTTATTTATTTTATAATTAAGCCTAAATTATCCAGTGCATTTTTTTCCTAAAATGATAGGTGGGATTTAGGGAATATGACTGTGATTTCTAGTGAGTTGAGCAGCTGTATTGAGGTTCTCTCATTGGCTCAGTAAGTTAGAGGTCAATGGAACAGATACATTCACTAAGAATATTGTAGTAAAAGATTTTGACTTTTTTTTTTTTTTTTGCTTTGTGTCTTATAATGCTTTGGCTCTTGTAAACTATTATTTGTTACAACAACCTCAAAATATCTCCTTTTAGAGCACATTGAATAGCTTACAGAATGAATTGGATCAATTGAAGGATTCTTCAATGCACCATAGGAAACGAGTCACTGATATGATGATTAATTTATTGAAAGACCTTGGTGATATCGGTGCTATTGTTGGAGGCAATGCAGCTGAAACTAAAGTAAGTATTTGTAATTTCTCTTTACAATTTGATGACCTTACATAGATTTGGGTAGACTTTTAAACCCAATATTTCCACAATTTTTACTGCAAAATGTTATTGCTGTTTATATATTTTCATCATCATATTCCTTTCAGCCAACTGCAGGTTCTGGAGAAAAGATTGAAGAAGAGTTCACTGTTGCTCGCTTATATATCAGCAAGATGAAATCTGAAGTTAAAACTTTAGTCAGTCGGAATTCTCAACTTGAGAATTACCAGCAAGATACATTGAAGAAAATGGAAGACAGTGAAAAAGAATTGTCTAATTGCAGATTACTTATCCAACAGGTAAATTTCTTTATCTGTTGATTCTTTGTGTTTTGTGGTAAATTAATCTTCTTTTATCCTTAGTTAATGTTAGCTTTCCATTGAAAGTATTCAGTGAAATAGTTTGCTTTGCTTGCAACTTTATGTTCTACTCTATATTTTGTTGCTATAACAATTTTGATGAGTTAGCAGGAAAGAATGAGGCTCCTTTGGATTTTTTGAGTAGCTTTAGTATTTTGGTTGAGGGAAGGGAGCCGAGAGTTCTGATTCAACATTGTTTATTCTTTTAAAAACAAAAAGGCCTTTAATAAACTCAGACCTTTTGCATGAGAACTTTAAACTGAAACTATTTTTAATTTAACTAACTTGTAAACTATTGTAGAATTAGTTAATCTGTAACTTTGAATTATAACCTCTCTAGTTATGAATATAAGATGTGTCACTAGTTTTTTCTTAGATGTCATTAAACTATTATTATTATTGCTATAATTTGTGTTTTAATACTCTTTTGTTCGTTGTTTGACATTAGTATTGAGAAAAATATTGTAAATTATAATGGTATCTGATGGTATTTCTTTGTAGCATGAAGCGAAGATGGTCACACTCCAAGAGACCATCAAAGATGCTGAAAATAAAAGGAGAACAATGGAGGAAAATGTTGACTCACTCAATGAAGAGTATGCTAAACTGAAAGCACAAGGTATGAGCCATGAAATATTGTTTTTATGTCATTCTAAAAGATTTCCTGAATCTTGTACTATCCATGTATATCTGATTTTCATTGGTACAAGTGAAAAAATTAATTCTTCATGAGAAATAATTTCATTTTGAAATCAAATAATTGAACCAAACTGGAAACAAAAGAAAATACAAAATAGAACTATAACTCTTTGAACTTGAGAATTATTTTGGTGATGCCTTAGGAGATTAAGCTTGACATTATATTATTATTTGTGTAATTAGGAAGTGGCGTAATAATTTTTCTTCATTTTAGGTTGTGTTTAGCTTGTTAGTATACTTTTACACTTCAAATTTCATATAATTCTAATATATTGTTATATAAAGTTATCTAATTATGACATCTTTATTCATATATGAAACTCATTTGACTAAGTGTGGTCAAGGTTGAATTTAAAAGCAAATCATGTAGAACAAATATAAAAATTGCCAAATGCATTTCACTGTCGAAAAGGAAATTTTAAAATGACTCGCCTATGATGTTTATTCACTTATTAAGAATATACAAATAGATAAAAGCGAATGATTACATACTGGAGTATTTTTGTAGGTAGTTCTAAGCTTCAAATGTGTTCAGGATGTTCTTTAAAAAAAAAAATGTAAATCTTAGATGCAGTGATGAAGTCTGCAATCTTTTGATATTATTTTACATATTTGCTTATATTTTAGAACAAATGCATTTATCTGCATTAAATGAGCGAGAAAAAGAAAGTAGTGCAGCAAGTGAAACACGTGAAGTTCTTGAGAAACAAATGGAGATGCATCGTGAACAACATCAAAAGCAGTTGCAATCCCTACGTGACAAGATTGCAGAAAAACAAGCCACTGTTGATGATCTCAAAGAGTATGTTATTTTTTCATTTTATTGTGGCTTTTTCAGCAATAGGTCTTGTCCTTAGCAAGACTAAAGAGCCTTCTTTTCTAAGTTGTCTTGTCCCTGTTAGAGAGAACTGAGTCATCAAAAGAGGCCTGCAAGGGGGTAAAACAGGAACAAATTAAGGGAAAAAAACCAGAATCATAGATGTGAGAAGTTGATACAGAAGTAAGACTAAAAGAAGAGAGAGTGGTGAACAGCTGCCTGGTGATTTTGTGGTAATAAGATTTGATAGAAACACCATGAGCAGCAGGATGTGAGAAGGGAAAGAGTGATAGAAGATGAAGTAATGTGAAACCATGATATATAACATTGGGTGATGATGAGAGAAGAGCATTGGTGGATGTCACTAATGAGTGATAGGGGAGTGAACAATGAGAGAGTGAGTGACAGCTAGCAATAAAAAAGGAAAAAGTGATGATTGCGAGACATGTGAATGAGAGAGAAAAATGTAATGATGGGAGGAGGAAGGCAGTATATGGAGATTAAGTATGAACATGCTGGTCAAGAGAGACTCAAATGTAAATATACATTCCAATCCTTATCTTTACTTTCATTCTTTCCCAAGATTATATAAATTGTTCAGGTCCCGCACTGTGTTTCATCACAGATTGCATTTCCTGGTTATTTCTATTATGAGGCTCAGTCTCTTGGGGATCAATTTTCACCACTTTGTTCTGTTTTCCTTGATTTTTCACAGATTCCATCCACTTAGAGTGCTTGGCACTTGTTTAAGCAACTGGCATCCTCCATGGGATTAACATACCTGTGTCAGTGTTGACTTCTCTTTTGTACACTATGTATGATTCCTTTTATAGCCAGTTTTTCTCTCTGCTTATTGTGCTCCATTATTCATGTGCACTAACAGTGGAGCATAATTACCCCATCTCTTTTCAACCATGACAAATTTTGTGCATTCAAAGGCTGTGTTTTACTTTCAGGCAACATCACAGTTCATACAGAAGTGTCATATTGATTGCCTTTCACACTGGAAGAAACCTTTTGTTTATCAACAGAAGTAACTGTCCCCTAATTTTTTTCAACTCCTTTTTTTTCTAGCAACTATGCTTTCAGAATTAGGTCATCTTGCTAATGAAAGCGATCAGCCACTTCAGTGGAGCCTTCAGTGCATTTGAAGGAACTTCTCTCTCTTGTGTATCTGCTTTCCCCAACAGCCTGTCTCTTGTCCATACTTGACAAGGGTTATACTGTATAGCATTCCTATTTATTTCATAGTAAGATCTGTCAATTTAAAGTCTCTTTTAAACATCTCCTTCCCTTTGTTGCAGTTTATGACTGCTACACCTTCCTTTACTATCTGATTGATCATGCAATGACTAGTGCACAACCTACTTCAAGTATTTTAAGCATCTCAGTAACTCTTCCTGGTGATTTTAATTAATTCCTTATCTTCATATCCTAAAATCTTGCTTTTGACAGTATAGTTGTCATCATCAATGGCTAGGGCCTGCCTCTGTTGGGTCTACTTGGGACATGCACTCTCTCATATATGCATTCTCCTCATTTAACAACCTCTCATAATAACATTTCAATACCTCTTTATTGCCCTGGACGATATTGTTTGCTTAACAGGTACTTTAAAATGATTACATTAAAATGTATGTTTCATTATCTGGTTATCTATATTATATAAATATATTTCTTATATTTTGTAGTTCCAATCAAAAACTAACTCTCGCTCTAGAGAAACTCCAAGCTGATTATGATAAATTGAAGCAAGAAGAGGTTGAAAAGTCTGCTAAATTAGCTGATCTGTCGTTGCAAATCGATCGCCGAGAACAAGCTAAACAAGATCTGAAAGGACTTGAAGAAACTGTGGTATGTAGAAAAATCCATAAAGATCTTTTTACTTCTATACTTAATATTAGAATACAAAATTATCAGAAATGTCAATATTAAGTTTAACTTAACCTTCTTTATAAAGATTTTAAAATGTATTGGATTTTGATTTTTGAAAATATGGTTTTACAGTTTTGTATTATAAGTGTATATTAAGATTTTGACTTGTCAATGACATTTCTTTGTTTAAAATGTTTTCAGGCCAAAGAGCTACAAACTCTGCATAACCTTAGAAAATTGTTTGTGCAAGATCTCCAGAACAAAGTCAAAAAGGTAAGAATTTCTATCAAGTTCAAATTTTTTAATTTATTTATTTAGCTGTTTTATGGACATTTTTGTGTCTGTAAAAAAAATGAGAACGGTAAAACCCAAAATCTTAATGCTATTGAAAACAGTATCATTTACTGCATATTGATTAGTCTCATTGCCATGGCTTAATAAATATTATATTGCCAAAGTCCTCCATCAATAGTTAACTAGGTTGGGGAGAATGGGTGTGATGATAATTTACTATTTTGTTATTGGTATTCATTCTTACTTCATATTAAATGGTATTTCAGCAACTGTTGCTGAATAAGCAGAACCAAAAGGAATAGTTAATCTACAGTTGATTATATTACATTTTTGTATTTACCATTTCACTAACAACTGTTCAAAAACATTAGATCAATTTGATTTTCTGTATTTGGGGTGGCATGATATAATTATTTTTCTAATATTTATGCTAAATTCATCATGAATTTTAATCATTTTAACTATAATTAGTTGTGATTTCTTGTCTTTTCTATTAGTTGTTTTTTGTGGATTTTTAAAAAATTCTAATGAGCTTTTGTGGGTACATAATTGTAAGCTTGTCATTTATATTGGTGAGTTGTAGAAATTGGGAACCATAATGACGTTTACATTATTTATGAAGTCTTTTAGATTTTTCAATTTGTCATTTTGTTTTTCAGTCATGTAGCAAGGCTGAAGATGATGATGAAGACACTGGAGGTAATGCAGCTCAGAAACAGAAGATCTCATTCTTAGAAAGCAACCTTGAACAACTAACCAAGGTTCACAAACAGGTGAATGCTCGCTACATATTTAAGTTTTTTCTTTAGTGTATTGTTAAATAGAAAGTTAAAGCTACAGTAATCTGCCTTCAGTCATATTTGTTTAAATAGGAAAATGATGGGGGAAATAATTTAGTCTGAATCAAGAGCTTAAGTAGTTTATTAATGATAAACTAGTACAAGTGCCAGGTTCTTTTTTTTTCTTAAAAAAACTTCATTTGCTTTAAAGTATATACTCCAGAGCTAACCATAGGATACAAGAACTTTTTTTTATATAATTTCTTTGTGAGGATTAGCTTAACTCTTTTGATACCAACCCGGCTGAAACTGCCTCTGGCTCTGTAGTACAAATGTCTTGTTTTCATAAGTTCTGAATTAAAATCTTCCACCAAACCTTAGTCACAATTTATGTTCCTAACACTAGCTTAATGATTAAGTTATTTTACTGAATTCTTTGTTATATTTAAAATTAATTGAAAGAAACACAGAGCATCTCAACAGAAATATGGTAACAAAAGGGTTAATTATCTAACTTGAATATTTCATTAAAATAATTGCTTTCCTCTATATTATTGAAATTTAAGACTTAAATAATCCTAACAAACTTTTAATTATTGTTCAGCTTGTTCGAGACAATGCTGATTTACGCTGTGAGTTGCCCAAGCTGGAGAAACGGTTACGTGCTACTATGGAGCGGGTCAAGTCTCTAGAGTCTGCTCTCAAGGATGCAAAAGAAGGCGCTATGAGAGACAGAAAAAGGTAACACTACTTCTGTTTTGTGATGTTTTTTGTGTGCACTAAGCTTTCTCTAAAATAACTAGATATTCTCAATATAAATAGCTTAGAATTATTAGTTATGATTATAACATGTCAGTATGATTAATTAAAAATATAGAATTGAAAACTTTAAACCTGATACTATAAATATTCATTGCTAGTATCAACTGGATGTTTCCTGAGTTTCATTTAAGAAATACATTGTTTTTCTTTATTTTGTGTGTTATTTGCATTTTGTATCAATTTTTTTCGAACAATGTTGTTGTGAATTGCATGAAATGATGGTATTGCTGATTATGATATAAACGGTCGTGAATTTTGAGACAGCCTTAGATCTGATTGGTTTACAAAGAACTACATCTTAGAAAAAAAAAAAAATGCCAAAGCAAATTCGAATAGAAAGGAATCATTTCTTTGTAGAATCAGTCAATAAGTTATGCAATTCTCCTTATAGTCACTGCAGGTAGATATAAAATGTTAATGTATGATATTAATTTTGCATTCATCTACATAGATCTCCTGAATAGCTTTTGTGGGCCTAAAATATTACTTTATTTGGGCTCTTCTGTAAACTCTGACACAGTCTACTCTTTGTAACTCAATTCAATGAAAGCTTTTGCCTGAAGTCGGCTGGATATTTTGAAAGATGAATAGATTTACGAATTTTGTCAAAGGAAACAGTCTTGAAATTGGTAAGTTTCCAGTTTTTTGAAAGACTACTCATGGATCAGAATAGCTTTAGCCCTAGATTTCCTGATGAACATAACTTTATTGCAGGTATTTAATCTATTTTTCAAAGTATTTGGAAACAGCAATACTATTTTGTATTTGAATTAGCAATATCACCTTTACCAACGGCAGGTACCAGCATGAGGTGGATAGGATCAAAGAAGCTGTTCGCCAGAAAAACCTTGCACGCAGAGGACATGCTGCTCAAATAGGTAAGTGAAAATGTTTGACTTGGCTTTATGTTAAGGTAGCACATAGCTTTGCTATTGTTAACTCTGAGTGATTTTACCCATTATTGGATTCCTGTCATTTTTTTTTATGATTTATGAAATAAAGAACTCATAAGAATGCATAAAAATGTGTAAAAATTTGATATGGACACAAAATAATAATAATTAGCCAGTAACAAGTTAGTTTATTACAAACATTTTTTTAACACATTCTTGTACTGGTTTCAGTGATTGGACTGTAGCTATTTTAGGGCACCTCTAGTTGATTAATATCAACCTTGGAAGTGAACGAAGGGCAAAGTCAACTGGATGTAAAGGAGGTGTAAATAAGAAAGATTGAAATACTACAGGTTATTTTCATTTGATGCACCAATTTTGCCTTTTCACAATGCTATCCATATATATATATATATATACATACACTTAGTTTCCATCTATGTCATATATACATACATATGCACACACACATACACATATAGTTTTCATCTATAAAGTTCCTCTCATAAGGTGTCGACCAAAAACTAGGGTAGAAGACACTTGCCCAAAGTACTGCACTGTAGGATCAAACTAGGTGCCACATTTACAACTTTACAAAGTGATCCTTTTAATCATTCTTCATATAAGAATATTTTATAGATTAACTGAGTTTTTTAAAATTCACTTCTATTAAATCCCAACCATTCTTGATGAAATAATAGTAAAATCATAAAACAAAAGTATACTGAATTATAATTTGATTTGCCTTTCCTTATTCCAGCCAAACCAATCCGGCCTGGACAACACCAGTCCATTACTGCACAAACAGCAGTAATTCGAGGTGGTGGTGGTGGAATAGCTCAAAATGGACCCATACATTCATCTACTCCAATTAGAGTAGCACCTGAAAGCAAAGCATAAGTAAGTATTTATTTTGTGATTTTCCATATGTATTTGACATTAGGACTACTAAATTTCATGAATTTCCATTTTAGTTGGATTATGGTAAATTGGACATTTTGTGACCCCAGTTGAGAAATATTGATTTATGCTCAATGACATCAGTTCTGATGTATGTTGTTATTGTTACAGCTACACTTTTTATGGTTTATATGTTAAACCATTCATACATTAGATCAGAGTTTCAACAACACACAGATGTGTTTATCTACTGAACTAGAGAAATATTTTGGCCGCACAGCTTAATAGTAATGATAATGTTTAAATACATTGTAATATCAGGGACTGTTTATTGGAAGATTTTTAGAATTTATTAGTAGAATCTACTAATAGTATTTTGCTACCTAGTTTGTTGCAATTTTTAGGGAAATCTATTTTTGTCTGCTAACAGGTGCATAATCTTGTACATTTACTGACTGGTTCTATCATCACTACTTCAGCAAGTGCTGCAAAGTTTGTTTCGCTGATGAAATCATAATGCAGCAGAAACATATCTACTGTCATTTCCAGTATTTGCTGAAATAATTAAAATGTTAGTCATTGGCCAATACTGATTTTTTTTTTCTTTTTCCTGATAGTTAGCTTTTTAATGTACCTTGCATTAAAATGTGAGTGCTTATTTAACTTACAATACAACTTTGCTGAAAAGATGTAATTGGTAAAAGTTCAGGATTTTTATTACATTCGTGAGGATCACATGTATTTGGGAATATCTATCTTTATGATTTTGATATTTTCCTTTTCTACTGCATCATTGTTAACAGAAAAATAAGAGTCAGCTAGTGTAAAATTGTAATGATTATCTTCAATATTTGATAATACCAAACCGTTAAGGTAAACATCATATATTAATATATGATAAACTAGTATTTAATTTATCAAAACAACTTTAACTGACTTACTAGTTTTGACTTTACATTCAGTATCATTAACAACTAATCTAATCTGTATTTTTTCTGTTCTCTGTAAGCAATTTTTGTGACAATCAATTATCTTCAGTTAATAAAATAGTATTTTATAAAAATTAATAATGTTTTATGATTAGGGAACAGTAAGCATTTTCTTATTGTGTGATCATGGCTGATATATGTTTGAATCCTTTTTAAGATCTTATAGTTAGAGTTTAATAGAGCTAAATATGTGGCCGGCTCACTATATTTTATGAACAAATGCATATTTTGGTTGTGGCTAATTTCTTTAAAATCATGTTTCTTCATTTCTATTTACTGTATTTTTCCCTTTCTTTTTATTTTTACAGAAGTTGTAAACAGCTTATGTTTTTCAAAGAAGAATGGAATATGAAACTTCCTAGTGCGTTCATTATTTCTAAAACCTTAAAGGAGAAACTGTTACTCCTACTTCTACATGAAACGGCATTTTTTCCTAGTGTGTGTCATGTGCCTTGCTGATACAGTGGAGTGCATGCTGGCTCTTGTCTACCACTGCACAGCACAGGCTGCCATATTGGAGTGATTGAGTGTGTTCTCTAGTGTCAGCCCAGCACATGTCCACATTTCCTACAACACAATACTCACTAGCTGACCTCACATGCTTTATTCAATTGCAGCATTATTATTATTAGATTGTCATTTTGCTACATATTTGTCCATTGGATTTCTAATGTGATTATGGCTTATTTTATTGTCTCATCTATTTTTTCTTTGCTCTCTAATAATCAATACGGAAAAAAAAGAAAGAAATGATGGCTGAATTAAAAAAAAAAAAAAAAGAAATTAGGGAACGTGTTGGATCATTTCAATAGAATACTTCACAACATAATGTTTGGTCCACTTTGATTTCTTGTGAAGATGTTAACCAATCCTCCTAATGGAAGCCAGCCTGATAATTCTCCCTTGACAAAAAAGTTTCATCATAAAAACAATTTTGATTGTTAAATTCAAATGTAACAAAACTTATTCCCAATCACAGAGCAGTGCTTTATTTCAACTTTTGGTTTTTATTAAAAATAGCTTAACATACATTGTATATAATATATATAATACATAGAAACAAAAATAACCACCAACCCTCAGC
>NC_068981.1:120007771-120025082 GCF_001194135.2 Octopus bimaculoides | reverse complement strand
ATGCCTAACATAAGTATTCATTTTATTTTTAGATCTTTAAACAGTTTAGAATATGAAATAACCAGTTATGTTAATTTGAAAACATTTTTCAATTTTGAATATTAATTCTTAGATTTTCTTGAAAATATTGATCATCTGTAATGTTATCATTCTTTTTTATACTGGATGTGTTTCTGAGCAGGATTAATTTTTATCTTATTTAGTGGTTCAGTTTCAGTTTTGGTAAACAAAATCTACACTGAAACTGAACTAATATAACAGATCTTCTTCTCAGTAATGTCATCTTTAGCCATCACTGATAAAAAGGTTTTGTTTTAATTCTGTGATTAGGTTCTTCTTTTTAAATAATATTAATGGGAGATTCTAATCACATGGCACTATCCTGTTTGACTTATAAACACTTCTTATAATTGCTCTGCTGGTAGCTTGAGTCATATTAGTGTGGTTGAAACATTTTTCTCTTCAGTTATAATATTTAGAGATGTGCATGCGCACACTCTCACACACAGTAATACATTTATATTTTAATTTTTTGCTCCTATTGTTTGAGTTACACATGATCTTGGAAGTATTGTCTCTTGAAAATCTAAGCATGGAATGCTGACCTTCAGTATAATCTGAATTAGTAGCTTAATGGAATAGTTATCAAGAATATGTGTTTATTACACAAATTGAATCTTGAGGACATCTAACTTTGTTCCGCATGTTGGACAAGTTGCTCTGAATTATGTTGAGGATTTGGACATCTTTTTTTTCATTGGAGCTGGATGCCATTCTATGGAGATATATAGATTTGGAAATATTTTAATTTAATTTACAATATACCAACATATTATATTAATTTGGCTGTTACCAATAAACAAGTATTAGGATTGAAAGCAGGATTCCTACTTCTTTTGACAGATAATGTTTATTTGATTTTGGCTTAATTATAAGTACATTACATGTAATGGAAGTTCCTTTCTATTAGAGGTTTTGGCTCCTGCTTCTTGGGTATTACTAGTGTTGTTTTCAGATGCCTGGTTATTTAATAATTATGTAGACGTTCAAACTTTTTATAGTTATTTAACTTCAAAATTATTTTTTTTTTGTCAGTGAATTCTAATTAAATTTGGTAGGATCAGTTATGCTATCAACAGTTAGGTATAGAACTAAACAAAATATATATATATACTTTGAAATTTGTCTTCATGAAATGCTCCTGTCTTCAAATTTCGGCTGATATTTATTGTCCATATTCTTATATATACATCGCCCTTCCTCTGCACTTTCTTAGTAAGTCTAATTACCACTGTTTCATATGTTTTGGATGTAATTTTAACCATAGTTTCATCTAAAAACTATGTAAGAATGGTAATTATGTTCAGTTACTCATTAATCATACAGACAGAAATATATAGTATGAAATCTTAATTTGTTTTCTTTTGTGAGATTTCTATTTATTTCCTTTGAGGTTTTTTTTTTTTCTTAAACAAAATTATTATTTCATTATTGTTTTGTATGGAAGAGTGAAATCAGTTTTGGTTGATGATGTAAAAGAAAGTGCAGGAACTGGGGTAGGTGTAAATTTCTTGCAGAAAAAAAAGAAAAGATTAAGATACTACCGAGATCATTTCACTAATATTGATTATACTGAAACAAGTATTTCAATTTAATGGTTTTATTTTCTTACATTGGTGTGCATGTATGTGTGGGAATGTGCATGCAATTAACTAAAGAAGTATTTGATGAAAAATAAATCTCAATATGGCAAAAATTTTTAATTTGGAGGTAAAAGATTAACCTGCTTTGTAACATTTTCCAAATTAATGTCTGCAAGAACTTTGTTGGGGTTTAAGTTATAGTTCTAAAATAACTAGTAAAACCAAATAGAGTTGTTAATTCTAGCTATTTTTACACGTGTATTAAAAATAATCAAAAGAATAAGGGTGTCTCTTTTAATTATTTTTTAATAACTTGGATAGGTAATGAAATACAATTATTTATATTTAAGATTTGAGTTTCCATCTCTTATACCAACTCTGATAATCTTGTAGCTTTTATATTTTCCTCCTAATAGTTCTTTTGAGCAGATTGACAATATGATAAGCTGTATGAACATGTTTGTTATTGCTTTTATGTAGCATACAAAATTGTTTTGTTTTGTTGTTGCTTTTTAAATAGCAACCAAACTATATTTATTACTCCATGTAAAGTTTTAGATCAATATTTATCTATGCTGCTTGTGCTAAACACTAATTTACCATGTTTGCTAAAATTGTCTTTCAAATTTTTATTCTATTCATTCTTTTTTTTTTTTTAGCTATGAAAATTTATTTAAACTCATCTGTGTATACAAATGGTTGCTTCTACAAATTGTTTTTCATGTTAATTTTTCTAAAGCCATTTTCAGCAGGTTTTTTTTTTTGTTCCAAAAAGAGTTTGTCTGTGATGTATGTTAGTATGCAACACTGGCTGAAAAAAATAAGAAAAAAATACCCCCCTTCCCCCCAAAAAACAGAACAGCAACATAACAAAATAAATAAAAAGGAAGAAAGAAAAAGCAAAGGCAATCTTGTGTCATTTTATGCTTATCTAGTGCTCCAGAATTTCTTTTGGAATTATAATTCCCTCCAAAATAAATTTTCATTTTTAGACTGCTCTTGTATAATAAAGTTTATGTATTTTGAATGGATTTTGTTGGATATCATTGATACTTAATTTTTTTTATTGCTTTGCTTCTCCCCTTGTTATGGACAAACTGTAAGTTTACTTTTTAGACTTACATCAGGTTAGCTTAGCTCAGTTGAATAGAGAATTTACTGTGGTTTTCCCCCCCTGTTTTCTTTTGATCATAATTCCTATTCATAGCTGTAGCTTAAGTTATTGCTGCTCTTCAACTAGTTTTCAAGACTTATTAAAACATTCTGTTATTAAAGGTGTTCAAGTTGTTGTTTAAGATTATTAAGTCTGTTGATTATTTCCTGTATGATATTTTGCCTTTGTTTTCCTTTTGCTAAAAACAAAAACCAAATGTAATAAATTCATTAAAATACTTGTATAAACTTTATATTGAAATAAAATGAACAGAATCTTGAAACTGTACATAATCATTTTAGATTTATTTAACATCTTTTTAACTGATACATTTTGTATCTTGTTCCTTATTAGCTTCATTTAAATTAGTTTTCTGGCTTCATAACATTCATACTTGATTTGCACTCCACATACAATCCTGAAACAGGAAGAAAAAAAAATTTTTTTTTTAAAGGGTAGTATTATGTTTCTTTTTATTCTGTTACTTGAATATATTTATATCAAAGATAGCTCTTGTATTTTAGTTTATTTCTAAACTAGATTTACTGAAGTTTTTTAGCATATATACACACACACACACACACACACACACACACCATTGTTTATGTACAATAGATTTTTACTGATGGAGTTTTTTTAAGTTGCAAATAATATGTAGGTATGTTTTGTGTGAAATTTTGTTCAAGTTCAGTACTTTGTGACTGTTTCACATTAAATTTTTTTTTAGTGTGGGTTGGTGGTGGTGGGACTTTATTTTGAAGTTTTCTTGAGAAAATCAAACTTGAATACTTTAGATAGCTACTGCTCAAAAGCTATATATGCCTACATGGAATATAGGGATATTTCTACATTTGTGTGATTGGATGAAAGTTTAAGAAACCCTATAAAACATTAAATTTTTTTTTAAACTGATTTAATTTTGATTTAAAAAAAAAATTATTTTATAGTATGTTAGTCTAGATTAAATTTATTTTTTGATATTTTGACAAGCATTATTTGTCCTTTTGGTTCTATTTAAACTGAAACAGCTATGGTGTGTATACAAAAAAGAAAAAAGAAGCATTTTACAAATTTGTTGAGTCATAGTCATTATATTTATTTTATAGGTTATGTAGAATAAGTTGTTCATGCTTAAATATTATATCTGGTGGCAATATAGTCTGAATTGAAATTTATAAGACCTTAACTTAAATTTGGTTTTCTTTGTAAAATTTGAGTTGAGGGCATGTATGCATGAATGTATGTATAAAATATGAATAAATATTTCCACCAGATACAATTACTGAATCTAATTTTTGCAATGTATTTTTCTTTATATAAATTATGCATTGTCTTATGAGCTGCATAGCAACCTCAATAGTACAGGTGGCATGAAAATAGCACCCAGTGCACATTATAAAGTGCTTGGTATTAGGAAGGTCATCCAGCTGTAGAAACCATGCCAAAGCAGATATTTTAGCACGATACAGTCCTTGGACCCATTGTATACTGTCAGCCTGAACAACTCATGTCAGCATGGAATATGGACATTAGATGACGATGATGATGTGTCTGTCAGATGACGAAAAAATATGCAGAATTAAACATATTTTCATTTAGTCTCAGTATACTCAATTATTTCATCCTAAGAAATCAAGATTTCTCCATCTGAATTATGGCCTACCCAGTGTTTCTCAACCATTTTTTTTACTTATGGACCCCCTTGATTTCTATTTTACTTGGGTGAACCCACATACCCATTCGTTATTTGAAATAAAATCCTATTATATTTTTATAATTAAATATTATTAGGAATTGTAGTAAAAAAGAAAGAAATTTTGTGTATTGTTGAAATATAACTAATTTTAATGACAAAATCTTATGTGGACCTGGGTTGAGAACCACTGCTTTAACAGATGCCACCAGAGAAATTATTTTCTGGTAATATACTACTAACAAAGAACATCCAATTAATATTCCACTGGAATTTCATTTTCAATTCTCATACAACACCAATCACATACTTTAGAACTCTCAGCATAATGGATTGTTTGCTTCTGTTGAGAGGCAAGTGGAAATATAGATTATATTTGAATTTAGCTTGTGTCACAATTTCAAAATAATGTCCACTTTTCCATGCTTGCATGGGTCAGATGGAATTTGTTGAGGCAGGCTCCATGACTGGATATCCTTCCTATAAACAACTCTCAACGTTTTTAAGGAAATTGAAAACGTATGACACTGGCTTACAACTATTATACAATGTCAAGACAAGGACATGTATAAACATTTTATATGATTCAACTTAGATGTCACATAGTGGGATTGAGCCTAAAAGTACAAGGTTAAGGAACAACTTTCTTAACGACACAACCATGTACATGTGTATTTACATGTGTGTAATATGTATATTAGATTATAATTTTATAGATATTTAGGTACATTATATATATATATATATATATATATGTGCACACACTGTAAAGTGGTTGGTGTTAGGAAGGGCTCAAGCCATAAAAACCTTGCCAAAGCTGACAGTAAAGCTTGGCAGTCTTCTGGCTTGCCAACTCTTGTCAGGCTGTCCAACCCATGCCAACAAGGGAAGCGGGCATTAATTGATGGTATATAATATGTAAATGTAGTTTGCTGTGTGGTAAGAAGTTTGCTTCTCAACCACATGGTTCTGGGTTCAGTCTCACTGTGTAGCACCTTGGGCAAATGTCTCCTACTATGGCCCCAGGATGACCAAAGCCTTGTGAGTGGATTTGATAGATGGAAACTGAAAGAAGTCCAGCATATCTGTGTGTGTGTGTGTGTCTATATTTTGCCCCCTCCCCACCATTGCTTGACAACTGGTGTTTGTGTGTTTGTGTCTCCATAACTTAGCAGTTTGACAAAACAGACCAAT
Organism: Octopus bimaculoides; assembly: GCF_001194135.2. Classification (NCBI taxonomy): domain Eukaryota; kingdom Metazoa; phylum Mollusca; class Cephalopoda; order Octopoda; family Octopodidae; genus Octopus; species Octopus bimaculoides. Next base: position 120,019,399 of record NC_068981.1, on the reverse strand, counting down.
AGAATAAGTGCTGGGGTTGATGCATTCAACTAAAAGTACATAAAAGTGGTGCCCCAGCATGGCTGCAGCCTAATGACTAATACAGGTAAAGAGAGAGAGAGAGAGTGCGTGTGTAATAAAGAGCATGAATTATGGCTAAGCTGCAGTCATACATTTGTTTGCATTGCTATATATGTTACAAAACATGCTCTTTTGTATGTATATATTTGATTTATAAGAGAAATGGAAGATGCGAGAATGTTTATTGATCACTACAATTGTTTCCACCCATTTAGCATCAATCTTTCACTGTGAAAGTGAATGTGCTTTACCTGCAAACTACCAGGTGTACACCATACGATTTATTATCTAATAATATATGTGTGTAAAAGACCCCCTTCAGTCATGGATGACCATAGGATTGTACATAGAAATTCCTCCCTTCCCTCACCTTCCAAGATAAGTCTGGGCAACTTTGTTTCATGGAAGACCAGCAATTGCCCATGCATGCCAGTCTTCCCCCTCCACACCACCAAAGTTATCCAAGGGAAAGACAAAAGTAATGTCACAACTCATTTCTACAGCTGAGTGAACTGGAGCAATGTGAGACAAGTGTCTTGCTCAGGAACGCAACACACAGCCTGGTCTGGGAATCGAACTCACTACTTCATGATTGTGAGCCTGACACTAACTGTTGAGCCATGTGCCTTCATGTGTATGTTTGTGTGATAGATTTAGTGTGGGGAAACACCTAAGCTTTATATAGAGCAATAGATAGTCATTGATCTTAATTCTCCTACTGCACTACATGAAATATATGTAATGTGCAAGAGAGAAGACTACTGGTATGGCCATGTAATGTGTATGACTGAAGACAGTTGCATCAAGAGGTGCCGCTCTCCAATTGTAGAGGGAACATGTAGACACAGGAAGATGTGGAACGAAATGGTGTGAAAGGATCTATAGACATTGGGATTCACAGTGGGGATGACAGGGGACCAAGACTACTGGCAGTCTGTTGTGCTTGTAAAGATGTCAAGCTAAGTAAAAGTGTGCTTGCCCTTGCATACAGACTCATCCTCTGCAACCCTCTCCAGCTGAGCACCCCTAATCTTGCAGGCTCATAGGTGCTGATGCCATGTAAAAAGCACCCAGTACATTCTGTAAAGGGGTTAGCGTTAAGAAGGGCATTCAGCCATAGAAACCATACCAAAACGGACATGGAGCCTGAACAACCCTTCAGCTGGTCTATCAAATCATCCAACCCATGCCAGGATGGAGAACAGACGTTAAATGATGATGATGATGACATTGGAAATTATCATGTGATATATAATATCCATTATATAAGGGCTGGACAGGTGATTGGTACATATTACATCAATAACTTTGTTGTTATTTTACTTGACCCTAACATTCATAGATACTACTAACACAAGAATCTCACGTGAAATATAATGAACTAAAAAGTTTCTATAAATAGATTGTCCTTGCACTTCATAGACAGGAATTCCCTTTTCAGGTGTTTTACCCTTTAGCATTCAAACCAGTCACATCCAACCTAAATATTTCATTTGTTTTATGTTCAAACAAGCCAGATGCAACCTCTCGCACCTACCCTACAATATCCTTCTAAAAATAAGCAATCACGCACTAAAAATATCAAAGCTGCAAGATTATGCATGATTAATTCAAAGCAACATGAATAAATAAGCATTACATTTGACTGTTTGCTAAAGGGTTAAACTCTATAAACAAGGGAGATAATTCCAACAATCAGTTAATCCAAGATTTGACAAACAAAGGCATCACTGTAGATCTTGGCTCTTAAGCCTACTTGCAAAAGCATTGCTAATGTTTCAGTCTTGTTAGATCTTCTCAGTATAGTACATTCACATCAACGGGCTTGGACTTTGAATGATCAAATAATTATAGAGAAGGAGGCAGAGTAAAATTACTAATTATGTATCCTGAAAATGGTGCAAGGATGATGTTAGCTGAAGTTACCCAGCTCACTACGTTCTATGTATAAGACTAAGATATATGTGTGTGTGTGTGTGTATATATGTTTATGTAGGTGTGGCTATGTGGTAAAAAGTTTGCTTTCCAACCATATGTTGTGGGTTCAGTCCCACTGTGTGGAAAAGTAGCATGTCATATATATATATGTGTGGGGTGTCTTTATGTTTGTCCTACCACTGCTTGACAACTGGTGCTGGTTTGTTTACTTCCCTGTAACTTAGCTTTTTGGCATGAACGACCAATAAAATAAGTGCCAGATTTTAAAATCCTTCAAGATGGTGTCCCAGCATGGCCGAAACAAGTAAAAAATAAAGGATATATGTGGAGAGAGAAGCACAGGCAAAGCCTTGTGGTCAAGAAGTTCTCTTCCCATTCAATCCCATTGCACTGTGCTTTGGCCAAGTGTCTTCTATATAGCTCAGGGCCAACCAAAAACTTGTGAGTGGACTTGATAAACAGAAATAGAAAGAAGCCCATTGTATATATGATTGTTTGTGTGTCTGTGTGTTTACATTTGCTCAGTTAAAGACTGACTTTGCTGTCATTTTGTCAATAGATTATCTGGTAGCTTTCTACCTTCAAATACATGCCAAGTAAGATAACATTTACCAGGAAAAAGCAGGCAAGAATCATTAACAAGGACATTTGGTTGTAAAACACCGCCTCAGTGAAATGTCTAACCTGTGCTAGCATGAAAAGGAAAAAAAAAACACAAACATAAATGAATGTGTGTGGGTGTCTATTGTAAGTATTTAATAACAAGTTGACTCAGTTCTCCTGTACTACTTTTCATGGGCACAGATATGTCTACATTTTCAAGCATACATAGTCAGAGTAAGGAAAGTTTAAAGATGAGTTCTAAGTGAAAATGTTTTGTGTGTGTGTGGTGGGGAGCTCCATTGGTCAGTTTGAGTCATGTGAATAGTTTGATAAAATAGTATGGTAACATAATAAATGCATACAATGTCACTGTTTTCAGTAACATCAGGAGATTTTATTTTCACAACCACACTCGTAATTTTTTTCATTCACCTAGAAGCTATTTTTAAATACTTCCTATGTTTCTATATGCCTGATTATGTAGGTGCACATCTGCATAGAGTTAGGGTTATTGGATAAAGATATATACAGCTGCATGCTGGAGGTGAGACAGTGTTAAAAGGAAGAGTAAAGCAAGTGAGGGAGAGGGATTTAAATCAATAAGTAGTGAGATATGTGTCAATAAAGAGTAATACTGTTTCTACTATCCACTCTGTACCTCATCTGCATTGAATGAATGGAAACAGTTTGGAGCAGAGAGAATATATTTGTTTTGCTGTGATCATGACAGCCTCTATTGTGCTGGTGCAATGATAAATTGCATCCTGTAAATTCTGTAAACTGGTTGGTATTTTGGACAGCATCCAGCTGCTACAACCATGCCAGATAAAATGTACAAGTAAGACGTTTCCTTCCAGATCATTGCAGAAGTTAGCAACTCTGAATAGGAGCTGACCCATCCAATATATACAAATGGATTGGTTGTAAAAGGATGATTATGTGCAGTGTGTGATTGTCTATGGTTAAGCAGAATTTATTGGGACAAATTTTCTATGGCCAGATGGCCCTTTCTGTCACCAACCCTCACTTTTTTCCATGTTAAGTAATATTTCCTATGTTCACAACATATGCCTGTTGCAGAAGAGTGTAAACAAATGACATTGCCTGAGGTAACTCTCATCTACAACCATGAAGTGATGTCATGACAAAAGGGCCCACATACACACATGCTTATATTCTGCCTACCAAATCCACTCACAAGCATAGGCTATACTAGAAGACACTTGCCTAAAATGTCGTGCACTGGAACTGAACCTGAAACCACATGTTTGGAAAGTAAGCTTCTTAACATGCAGGCCTTTCCTGTGCCTATAAAAATATATATGTATATAGTTTCTCTTCCAGAGTAAAGAGCAGATTCCTAAGTTAATGTATGAAGTATGATACTGCATAGCAGTGGGGTATTGGATGTGATTGTGAAAAATTTGCTATGAGCGGAAAAAATTTAATCAAGTATCTTGTGGATGTATAATATTGGTTTCGAATTTTGGCACAAGGCCAGCGATTTGGGGGGAGGGGTAAATCGATTGCACTGACACCACAACCTCCCCTTTCCACCCCCTGTACCTAACTGGTAGTTGTATTATCGACCCTAAAAGGATCAATGGCAAAGTGGACCTTGGTGGAATCTGAATTCAGAACGTAAAGTCTGATGAAATGCTGCTATGCATTTCACCCAATGTGCTAACGATTGTACCTCCTCGCTGCCTTAGTGGATGTATAATATTAGTGTGCATGAGCAATGGAGCACAAATGAGCTGAGAGACAAAGTGGATACAAGAGGAAATAAATGAAAGAAGACTATGCTGATATAGGAAAGTGTTGTATGTGGATCTTGTCAGTTGTATAAAGAAACTCTGAGCACTTGAAATGATCAGACCCTGTTAGAGAGAGAGAGAGAGAGAGAGAGCAAGAAATGCATAGATGAAGTGGAGAAGACTGATCTCAGTTGAAACTTATAAAGGAATTGGCAAAACACTATAATGATTGGAATCACACAATGCTTGAGAACACCTACCTACAATAGATGTATGATAATGATGGTGGTACTGGAGCTTGGGATGTATAACGTATCTACATCAGGTCTCTCACTCATTATACTCCCGTTAAGTTTCTTCAGCCTGACTGAACTTGATCAAAACACTCTTGAGCTTCCAGCTTTTAAAATGTTAAAAGACATTACAACTTCTAACCTTTAACATTCAGACTCAGAATTTAATGTGATAACTACATTGAGATAATCTGCATATAGGAACATTGAATCTTTCACAAAGACATTACTGTTCATTACGCAGGTAAAGGATGAAATGAATTCAGCAGAAAATGTCAGAAACAATTCAACCATCAAAGGTACTGGATTATTTCTGAGCTCAAAATCCTATAAAGCTTTTGAATTCAGTTGAAAGTATTAATCTTCACATAACTGTTTCATTTAACAGTCCAGACCTTGCTCCCTGTGACTTTTGGTTGTTCCTCAAGCTGGAAAAGTGGGTGATAGAACAATGATGATAATTTTTATGAACTATACTGTAACATTTTAGCCATAAAGTATTTTTGTAACAGTCAGACAGTCTTCTACTGATTGGTTAGAAATGGAAAAAACTCTTAAGCAAAACAACTAATTAGGTTCTTAGTTAATATACACACTTTCTTAGTGTTCATAATCCCTTATTTGAAATTCTGAAGTTGAAAGTTGTTCAAAATTAGAAATCTTTTCAAGTATTAGAAGCACTACATATGGAAAGTTCCTAAAAGCACTCAAAAAAATGTTGGTTGTAAGTGTACATTAAACAAAAGTAAAAAGCGAAAGTGACATGAATGTTTCATGGGGCTGACAAGCTGAAGTGAATGTATATAATTGGTAGATTTGTTTTGTGAAAATGAAAATGTTTCTTAAGTGAAACTGTTACGTGTGTAAAACCAGACCAGCACCAAATTTATATAAAACAACCTTTATAGTATATTCATTAGCTGTATTATGAATTGTAAATGATTAATGTCTTTAGACTTGGGTCTTAGTACTGAAGCTGTTCTCTTTTATAGATGTAAATATACTATCATTCTGAAACCTCAAATAATCGATCTGAAATCCAAAATGCGTTCAGTCATAAGTATTTCCGATAAAGGATTATCAATTGTACCATGAGAAGAAGTCAACAAGAAATCCTCATCTTGTCTAGAAACTGCTGCCAAATTTTCTTTGAATTACACTCAACCCTCTTAAAACAGCCTGATATCTAATACAGTTCTAGATATGTTAATAGATGGAGAGTCAATGGCTGGAATATCTTAGATCATAGGTCCAACAGAGTTCAGTTCCCAGCCTCCTCTCATTTGCTATAATCCTCCAAGCCATAACAGAGGTATTTAAGTCTGGTTGTCCTTTGGAACTCCTGTATGCTGATGACTAAGCTCTTATAGCAGAATGTGTTGAAAAATTCAAGCAGAAATTCCAAACATTGAAGTAAAACCTGGAATTGCATGACCTTAACCAAACTAAATGTTTTTGTAAGTAATAAAAAAGACTTGACCTCGATACAACCCAGGGAATGGTTGTGCTCTCTATGCAGGAAGAGAGTATAATTTCCATATGTACCCTGTGTATACAGTGGATATACAAGAATATTGCAAAATCACAGATAGGCTAACAGAGGAAGTAGATTTCATATGCTGCAGGTGTACTAGGACAACAATCATGATGAGCACTTGGAAAACAAATTCTCTCAAATGTAGGGATGGCTCTTAAGATATAGTTGACAGGTTTTGTTAACTAGATGACCTTGTTAGCAGTGAGGGATATTGTTCTGAAAGTGTGGTAGCCAGAGTTAAGAATGAGTTAGAAAAGCTCAGTGAGTTGTTGCCTCTGTTGACATCATATGTTTTCTCCCTCAATGTGATGGGTAGATTGTATGATGCTTGTACGTGAAAGATAATACTGCATGCAGTGAGACATGGGCCTTGAAAGCAAAGGGCCTGTGATAAGTACAAAGAAATGATGTATCATGTTAGTGAATGTGAATGATGGAGTACAATGGAGCTGAGAGACAAACTAGGTATAAGAGGAATTAGATATAAATGCAAAGCAACAAAGTAATGCCATATGATAATCTGCATACAGGAACATTGAATCTTCCATAAAGACATTACTGCATAAGGACTTAAATGGAATAGCATGTGTGGAAAAAAGAGACTGACAAAGACTTGGAATGGTGAGGTGAAAGATGACCAAGTTGTTACATTAGACAAAGGTGATGACAGGTGACTGTGCTGACTGGTGATAAGCAATGATGGAGAAAGCCTACTGAACTGATCTCCCTTCAAGTTTGGTGAAATGTATGAAAAATATATATAAATATGTTCTCTATTTTCTTTCCTCATTCCTTTCTGTTGAAGAGTATAGGCTTGAAATGTCAAAGACTTTTTACAGAGTGTCAAACTATACACCTTATAATTTCACATGTCTCTGCCTTTTGTTTTTGCACATTTAACACACACACACACTATATAAAAACAATAACACAGATGGGTTGAAGTTCCCTACTCCTGTTTCAGAGATGTTCTTTGTTGATGAACAAAACAATTAAATCATTCAAAATAAAAAAGTTTTCTTCAGGTGAATTAAGAGTGAAATTTAATATTCAGGGTTTTTCACATAAATAGAGCATAATGCATATTGATCCTCCCATCTTGGTTACATCTGAAATAAGGGAGGTTCAATATGCATTATGGTCTATTTATGTTAAAAATCCTAAATGCTTGTAGGTAAAAGGGCCAGCAAGGAGATGCCCTTCCTAATGTCAACCACTTTACTGAATGTCATAAAAATCAGTTTTCAAGTGGCCCTCAAAAACTTTAGTTTTCAAATGGCTGACAGATGTATCAAGACATCATAGGGTTGGGAGGACCCTTTAATCTTATTTTGTTGAGGATATCACAACCTAGCTAGTGCTCATACTACATATTTATGCCAAAGTTAGTTTGGTTAATTATTAATATTACCAAACCTACCCAACTTAAAATCAATTTTTATTTGCTTTTCTATTCAACAAGCTGGCTTATATTGGTTAGTTATTGATAATCAAACATACCTTGCCTCGTTTGAAAACTGATATCATTTTCTTTCATTAATGTATTTATGTGAGTGAAAAAAATAAATAGAGAAAGGTAGAGGAAAAGAGAGAAATAAAAAAAGAGAGTTTTGCAAGTCTAAAAAAGTCACCTGTTCCACTGTAATCAATGACACAGAAAAACCTGGAAGTTGTGTAGTTTTTATCATTCCTGGCCAGCTGTCACTGAATACTGTTAGATTATATCAACAAATCAGGAGTCATTTATGTTGCTGTACTTCATCTTCTGATAAAATTATACAAAAATTTTTTTTTTTTTTCTAAAACGCATCAGGTGCAGGCAAAGCTGTGTGGTAAGTTTGCCTCCCAACCACATACTATAAGTAAATGCGCCCAGTTCATTAGATAAAAGGCTTAGTGTAAGAAAGAGTATCCAACCATAGAAACTATACTAAAATGAAAACAGTTGAATGAGATTTGGTCTCTTGGTCATGCCTTGGAGGGCAGTAATCCCAAACAAGAACTGCTTGAACCATGAAAACCCATCCAACCTCTGTCAGCTGGAAGTGAATATAAAATGATGAGTATAATGATGATGATGATGATGATGGGCCCTACCCAATTCAAGACTTACATGAGAATGATTAGCAGCAAAGCATATCCCACTTATACAATATTTATTCAAAAAACATGATGTCATTGGGTTATGTAATTATTAAAATTTATTCTACTTTATTTACTGCAATAGAAAGACAAGCGGTAGAGAGGTAAGCTAAATGCTTTGCAGTAATTAGTTATGTCCCTTTGCATTGCTCATCATTCGCCTGGTGTCAATACAATTGATTTATACCTCTTTGTTTTTACAAATCTGTGGCGCTGTGCCAAAGTTAGTTTGGTTAATTATTAATATTACCAAACCTCCCCAACTTAAAATCAATTTTTATTTGCTTTTCTATTCAACAAGCTAGCTTGTATTGGTTAGTTATTGATAATCAAACATACCTTGCCTCGTTTGAAAACTGATATTTTTTCTTTCATTAATGTGTTTATGTGTGTAAAAGAAATAAATAGAGAGAGGCAGAGGAAAGGAGAGAAACAAAGAAAGAGTGTTTCTCATGTCTAAAGAAGTCATCCGTTTCACTATAATCAATGGCACAGACAAACCTGGACGTTGTGTAGTGTCTATCAACCCTGGCCAACTAAAGCATCTCTGGTTTTACCACACTTACGTTGTCACTGAATACTGTTAGATCATGTCAACAGAACAGGAGTCATTTATGCTGCTGTCCTTCATCTTCTGATAAAATGATACAAAAACAAGTTGTTGTTTTTTTTTCTTAAAAAGCATCAGGTGCAGGCAAAGCTGTGTGGTAAGTTTGCCTCCCAACCACATGCTTCCAAGTTCAGTCCTTCTGCTTGGTACCTTGAGCAAATGTGTTCAACTATAGCCCCAAGCTTGAGAGTTGATTTGGTAGATGGAAACTGAAAGAAGCCAGTTGTATGTATGTAGGTATGTACGTATGTATGTATGTACAAATGAACAAATGATTTTTCTTTGAATTTGATTTAAGTTCTTGCGATATTTCAAGCTGGTTGCTAACAACGTAACAAGACTCTTTGAGTTAAGAGAGCTCCTGGTATTTGTAAATATGTGGTTGAGTTGGAGTGTTGATTGAACTGTTGATGCATACACTCAAGTGTGTGCATATATTCACATCAGGATCACACATGAATTTCTGGAATGTCTTGCAAATCTTCATGGTGCCACTAATAGATAGGATTTGAAGAATCCACATCAGTTTCTTTTGCTCTTTTTCTGTAAAACCAAATGTTTCTAGGTTTCTGTGCAAATTTGTTGGTACACAAACTAATGCACTTATGATAATAGATAAAAATGAGAAATCATAGACAAGGTACCTGAAAATTCATAATCAACATACAAAACTGTCAACAGAAAAATTCCAAGATATGCCTTCAATACTACCATTCAAATGTTTTGTAAGATCCAACAAATTTGTAGTACACACATTTGTTTGTTCTCCTTTTAATTTTAGAATAAATTCTGACTGGCCACCTACTTGGTAATGAGGTTGTGAAGGAAAGTATCTTCTTTTAACCATTATTGTTTAAATCCAAAGAAACTCTTGGAAATTTTTATAGTCCCAGATATCATGATCATTTGTAGCATATAAATTAAGGATTTGCATTCTCTCCTCAAGATACCAAGTTCAGAAGGGGTTGATATGTATCCTGTTGCTCTAGTAATAACAAGTATGAAGCTGAAAGCATATCTCAGGTATTGAATTTTGTGTGTGTGTCTGTGCTCCATCAATGCTTGCCAATGAGTATTGGTTTGTTTATGACATCCGTGTAACTTAGGGGTTCGGCAAAAAGAGACTCCAGTATTTAACTTAGCAACATAATCACTGGGCTTAGCTCGAATAAACCTTTCAAGGCAATGTCCCAGTATGCTTGCAATTCAATGACTGAAACAAGTAAAAGATCAGTACGTTGCTGTTAATTACTTGTTTAATTAACCTCATACCAGCTTTAATCAAAAACATTCCAGTCATTATTATCCCCCCTTATTTTTCAGATAATGTATGTAAGACTACATGATGCAACGTGCTTCCCATTTTTTAAGATGGTAAGGTCTGCTTTAAGAGAAGTCTGGCTATTTCTAGCTGGTGGAGTGATCACATTGAGCAAGATTCCTTGGAACTGTAGGGTTCTGCAAAAAATAATGATATATAAATTAATAATATGCAAACAAGTTTAATTCTATATGCATTTTATTATATATGTATCAGTTATTCCCTAAGGTAGAGAAATCCTGGCATTTGTCTGTAGTAAGGTAGACCTTATGAAGAAAAGGACTTCTCAACCTGGAATTTAGCTTAATTAAGGACTTGGTTAAGGCAAAATGTTTCAATCATTTCTTTGGCAGCATCAGATGGATTTAGCATTTTTAGATTTTTCAAAGACAGTTTTATGAATTGCTTAACTCTTTAGCATTCAAATGAAAGGCTTGTTGATTTACATTATTTTGAATTAAACATGCATTATCTCATAGCTTTGAGATTTCAATGATGTGAGTGTATATTTTTAGAATGACATTGTAGGGTAGGTGTAAAAGGCCGGATCCAGTCAATTTGAACGTGATACAGGAAGAATATTTGGGGCTGATATGACTGGTTTAAATGCAAAGGAGTTACTCCATTATGAAATTAAAAATTCATGAAATTTGGACACAATTATGCCAGCTGCTTGCATGGCTGAGTAGTTAAGAAGTTTGTTTCTTATTACATGGTTTTGAGTTTGGTCCCTGTGCATGACACACTGAGTATTTGTCTTCTACTATAGCTCCAGGATGACCAAAACTTTGTGAGTGGATTTGATAAATGGAAACTGAAAGAAGTCTGTTGTACATGTGTGTGTGTGTTTGTGCTTCCTTATATTGACATCATGTGATAGTTGTAAAAATTAGTGTCAATATCATACCAACAATGGGGCAGTGAGCTGGCAGAATAGTTAGCATGCCAGGCAAAATGCTTAGCGACATGTCGTCCATTGTTATGTTCTGAGTTCAAATTCTACTGAGGTTGACTTTGCCTTTCATCCATTTGAGGTCAATAAAATAAGTACCAGTTGAGCGCTGGGGCCAATGTAATCAACCCAGTCCCTCCCCACAAAATGTTGGTCTTGTGCTGAAATTTGAAACCAATATTGTACCAACCAGTGAAGGTGCATAGCTCAGTGGTTAGAGTGTTGGGCTCACAATCATGAGGTAGTAAGTTTGATTTCCGGACTGGGCTGTGTGTTGTGTTCTTGAGCAAGACACTTTATTTTCCGTTGCTCCAGTTCACTCAGCTGTAGAAATGAGTTGCAATGTCACTGGTGCCAAGTTGTATCAGCTTTTGCCTTTCCTTTGGATGACATTGGTGGCATGGAGAGGGGAGGT
>NC_068981.1:119988385-120007761 GCF_001194135.2 Octopus bimaculoides | reverse complement strand
ACTGGTGCCAAGTTGTATCAGCTTTTGCCTTTCCTTTGGATGACATTGGTGGCATGGAGAGGGGAGGTTGGTATGCATGGGTGACTGCTGGTCTTCCATAAACAACCTTGCTTCAGAGGGGAACTTTCTAGGTGCAGTCTCATGGTCATTCATAACTGAAGGGGATCTTCACGTTTTACCAACCATGTCAAACGAATGGCAAAACAAAGATGATGATGATGAAACAGAAAAAAAAAAATGGAATTAAAGATGTGTGGTAATGGGTTGAGTTGCTGCTATTTCTTGTGGCCAAAGTGATCAGATAGAAAGGCTTCTTTCTTGACTCACTGAAAGCTATGTTTTAAGGTGAGTTAGTTATGTTTATAATTACTCTGTTTCTTAGATCACGTAACAACTAAAGAATGGGTTATAGATTTGCTTCTGTCCCAGTAATAACATTTAATTCCTAATTTCATTATTTGTAGTTGGTCTTCATAATGTAAAACAAGTGAAAAATCAACTGTTGTATCCATCAACATTGTTTCTGTGTCCACTTTCTTTATGTTATCATGAGTTGCTAAAGACTTCTTTGAGGCAGCATTCTGTCACTGGTTGCACTTCCTGATGCCAGTCCTTATCTGTTTTCAAATACTTTATTCTTCTGATCATTGTATGTTGAACATCTGCATTGTGGGACAGACATTACTATCACCCAAGCAGTGTCAATGTGAAGACGCTCATCTATGTATATATATACACATACACATACATTCATATGTGTGTGTGTGCACATATAAAGATATATATATGGTAGACGGAAGATACACAAATTTTTATTAAGCACGACAATTGTCTCAACACATCTAGCATCAATCCCTAGTGGCCAAGATACTTAACAACTGGTTCAGGAGCATCTGATGGTACAGATGTGTCTCTTTGAGTGATAAATAGATATAACTCATTAAAATAACAGTTCTGCAATGTATTTTCTCATTTCGTGTGAAGAAAAGCAGCAAAACAAAGGATATATCTTCATTTATATAAGATCAAAAATAAAATAACAGATGCAAAAAAGGAATATGCAATACAGCAAGAAAAGTATTAAAAATAACCGTTAACAGATATGGATGAATAACACCCTCGCGCAAGCTGCATGGCACATGCATACAAGATCCACGATAATGTAAGCATATGCACACACATTCACATAGCATATTAAATAGCTACTTGGTGTTTATAAGAATGGCAAGGTTAAAGCTAAACTTAATTCATCCATACCTTAAAGAATATTATGTTAACAGTTACTCAGATTCATTTCCACTGCATTGTGTGAAAGTACATTCATATGCATGTGGGCATCTTGAGAGTCTTTCAGAAATTCTATTAATGATTTTCTTATTGGTCCACAGAATAAACAGGAATTCCTCGGAGCAGAGTTGGTATCTCCTGGAAATGATATTGTATAGTTTTGCGTGCCTTACTATGGACAATTAAGTATGACTTGTGTCATACTTAATTTTATCTCCTTTCAGTCGCCACACAAAATCAGCCAAAGATGTTGAATGTCACTTATTGATTCTCTTGAAGCTGGTGACATGGTTGTGATAACAATTCTTAAATGAATCAGCCATTTGCCCAATGTAAACATATGGTCCTCCCCTTGTGTACACGGTACATTTATATACAAGATTTGTACTCATACAAAAGTTCATCAAGGGGCATTTTGATTTTTTTCTGCAGGAGCATTTATTATACTTATTTGTGTATATGGTAGTACTGACTTCATTTTCCGATGTTGTTACTGTATTAGCTATATCATAGTAGTCATTTCTACTATCACAATTTGGCTGTATTTGGTGCTTTTCATTGCAGTTTACATCTCCTTTGTAGCTATTTATATGTATATATTTACTAGATCTATTAGGTGGGTTACATATATATCTAAAGGTAAGATCCAAGGATCATTTGGGTAATTACTACTTCCAAGGTCTGCTAGCTATGAAACATTTGTAGCTTGCATTTTATCTACTCCATTTCCTAATTGTGGGATATATATATACACACACACACACTCACACAGGGTGAATCAAAAGTCATACACTAAAATATTTGACAATTTATTTATGCTATGTTATTATTATTCATGTGTGTATTCATCATTATTTTATCTATTTTTATTTTAGAAAAATTGAAGCATGTCTTTGACAATTCTGGAGCATACTGAACTTATAATTTCCATGGCCAGACATAGGGAACAAAGAACACTGCTTGCTTGACAGTGCACTTGTTTACAACTATCATGTGAAGTTAAGGCAAGAGTAAACACAAACACACACATGCATAAATACATGTATATCTATACATACATGTCAGGCTTCTTTCAGTTTTTGACTATCAAATCCACTCACTAGGCTTTGATTGGTGCAAAACTATGATAGAAGATAACTGTCCAAGGTGCTGCACAGTGAGACTGAACCTGAGACCACACGGTTGGGAAGCAAGCTTCTTAAACACAAAGCCATGCCAGAGTCTATATATGTGTGTGAATGTGTACGACAAATATGAATGTTTCCATAGTTTGCCTCAGGCAAATTTCTGATGGCCAACCTGAAGTTGTAGAAAACATTTGCTCAAGTTGGGTAAAATAAAAATACAGGAGGACCAGGGAAACTTGTCTATTTCTAAACCATACAAGTAATGAAGGTGTGGCTTTGTTTCACATGAACATGGTTCCAAGTTCAGTCCCACTGCATAGCATCTTGAAAAAGTATCATCTGCTATAGCCATGAGTGGATTTGGTGGATAGAAACTGAAAGAAGTCCTTCATAACCATCTTTTAATGTCCATTTTCTATGCTGGTATGGGTTGGATGGTTTGACAAGAGCTGGCAAGCTGCACCAGGTTCCAGTCTGATTTGGTTTTGTTTCTACAGCTGGATGCTCTTCCTAATGTCAACCACTCAGAGTGTGCTGAGTGTTTTTAACATGGCACCAGCACAGGACTCTTGCAGGCCTATCCTCTTCACCAGGGAATGCAGCTTTAACACTTCTGCTGTGGAGGATGGGTCTTCTTGAGTACAGCAAGGCACCAGTGTGTGTTTTATGGTCTCTTTGCCTTGACATCATGTGATAGTTGTAATCGAATGTCACCTTCATTTTCAATCTTCTGTGAAAATATATCAGGCCATGGAGACATATTACTATTCTTGGAAACATGAGAGGGTTGGTGACAGAAAGGGCATCTGGCTGTAGCAAAACCACTTCAACAAATTCTATCCAACTCAAGCAAGCATGGAAAAGTGGATGTTAAATTGATGATGGTGACTGTGATGTGTATTAAAGGCAGCAAGATGGCAGAACTGTTTGTATATCAGACAAAATACTTTTGTTTGTTAATGTTCTGAGCTCAAAATCCACTGAGGCTGACTTTTATCTTTCATCATTTTGAGGTTGATAAAATAAGTACTAGTTGAGCAATTAACACCTCCCCTCAAATTGCTGGCCTTGTGCCAAAATATGAAACCATAAAATGTGATGTGTATGTATATAGTAGAGATTACTTCTGGTGTGTTATTTCTTGTCTTGCTAACAAAGTTCCATCCACATTCGAAGAAGAATGGAGATGGTTAAATTGACCGATATGTACTGGTAGTTATATTATAGACATTTGAGGATTTAAATGCAAAGTTAGATCCATCTGGGATTTGAACTAAAGATGTAAATGGCTGGAATGAAACATTGTTTCTCTTTGTAGCTCAAATGCTGCATTAAGTCAGTATTACAAATGAGTAGGCCCATGAAGAAAGTCTTTAAGCCGAGGTCAACCTGTCCTATTTTCAGAAAAAGCATACTTAGACTACATTATCTACTGTAGTTTGAGTGTTATTTCCAGCAAGTTCAATTACCATGGAGAGGTATATTTGTCATATAACAGATTTACTGTCAATTAAATGACTTCAGTACTGGTACTTCCAGCAGAATTTGCAATCAGATTATAGAGTTTACAGTTACAATGACACTATTATTTAATCTGATACCATTGTTTTGCTCTATTTCAACAATATAACATTAACGTCTTTCCATATAAGAACAAGGCCACAAATTTATAATTGCTGTGATACATATGCATTGATGGTTGTTATTGGCAGAAATTGAAATAACTTTGATCAAGAATTGAAACTAAATCACAAAATTCACATAGCATAAACTTTTAGTAGTTGACATTATTTTCTCAACTCTTTAGCATTTAAACTGGCTACATCCAGCCCAAATATTCTATCTGCTTAATGTTCAAACCAGACAAACCTGGTCTCTCACACATACCCTACAATGTCATTCTTAAAATAAACAATCACATCACTGAAATCTCACAGCTACAAGATAATGCATGATTAATTCAAAACAACATGAATAAATAAGCATTACATTTGACAAAGTAATCTGAATGCTAAAGTGTTAATACTGCTGACAAGGCATAAAACCCTATATAAAAAATCTTCTGCTCATCATAATTACCTTTGCCTTAACGAAGGCAGAGGTGTGCTTTCAGTCGTGTTTGTTTGTTTGTCCGTGGACAAGATATCTCAAGAACCACTGGATGGATTTGAATAAAACTTTCAGGGATGTCTGGCCTTGTGACTGGCACAAAGTGATTAGATTTTGGGATCAATCAGGTACTGGACAAGGAATTTTTATTATTTTTCTGGGTTTTTTTTTTACTTAATTTTTGAGAGTGGTTGGGTTCATTTTTAGTATTCTCATTTTAAAAATCATCTCTGATTAATTGTTGAGAGGATGTTAGTGTTGCTTTGGCAGAGGTTTGTGCTCTTATTTTATTTTAAAATAACAAGAAAAAATATGTTACTAGAATTTAGCTTTTGTACAGTGGTTAACATTAACCTTTTTTAGTTGAATTAACAGCTGAATTCGTATCCTTTTACTTGTTTCAGTCATTTGATGGTGGCCATGCTGGAGTACCACCTTATTGGGCTTTAGTCAAAGAAATTATTCTTTGTAATCCTAGTACTTATTCTATTGGATCTATAGGGATGTAAACACACCAACACCAGTTGTCAAGCAATGACGGGGGAACAAATACAGATACAAACATATATATATATACACAACAGGCTTCTTTCAGTTTCTGTTTATCAAATCCATTCACAAGGCTTTGGCTGGCCCGAGGCTATAGACTGAACCCAGAACCATGTGGTTGTGAAGCAAGCTTCTTACCATACAACCACACCCGCACCTAGTAATGTATTTTATGTTCACACTATGTATGAAGAGCAAGCCAACCTGTTAGGAGACAACATATTTTCAAGCTACATAGACTGGCTTAAGAAGAGTTAAGCATCTTGGCTGTGGACATAACAGCACAAGTGATAGAATTAATCTTGTTGGAACTATTGACCATCTAGTGGAGACTTAACCAAATTCTACATTACCATTATTGTTAAACTATTGCGAAAACATTTTTCAAGTTCAATACATGGAAAAACATACTTGTATGTTGAAAACCTAAGGTATACCTCAGCTTAAGTCATTCTTGAATATACATTGGTTTTCAAAAATAATATATAGAAAAATAAAAATCAAGTTAAAGTCATTTTACTCGACTAAGTCTGTCCCCCACAAATATTGGAATCATAAAATCACTAGAAAACCGTTAAAAGCACATAAAATCATTTTATTGTGCAATAAATAAGAATAAAAGCATATAAAATCATATTAAAATACGTACAGTAAATGTTAAGAGACATACCATAAAGTAATGTAGCTTAGTGAACAAAATCATGAAATCAGCAGTGTTGTATTATTTATTGGTCTTTCGGAGCTCTTATTGCACTGTAGTTCCAATAGCTACCGTTAGGCGTCGTTGTCACTCGTGATTCCCATGATTGTTTTGAATTCAGATTTGTTTACGTCTATTTATCGGCTACTTTCTTATTCTCATTTATTTGTGACTTTATTTTTTGCTCCCATGGCTCCTAAGAAAATTCATAGTGAAATAATTGCTATCTTCAAGCATTACTATATGAAGCATACACTGTGGCAAGCAAAAGCTGCAACTGATCTTGATGAATCCACCACACTTCATAACTTTTGGAAGAGATACGATATCTACAAGGCTGTACAAAACATAGCAGCAGTATGGAATGTACAAAGCACGGCTATGAATGGTGTATGGAAGAAGCTATGCTTGCAATTCGTGAATGATTTTAAGGGGTTTGATAATGTTGCCATCAACAAAACATTGGTGACTACAAGCAAAGAAATGGAAATATATTTGGAGGAGGAGGATTTCACAGATTTATTTGAAAAAGACAAACAGCCCCTGACAAACGAGGATTTGATAGAGCTTCACAACCAGCAAAATAAAGAAGAGGAAGTCAAATCTGAACCACGTCACTTTACCATTAAGAAAATGCAGCAAGCATTTGCATATATTGAAAAAGGTCTTTCTATGTTTGAGGATATGGATTCAAAGGCTCAACACTTTTCCAAGAATATGGGGCTTGTCACAAAGCTTTTGCTCCTTATAATGTAATCCTTGAAGAAAAGAAGAAGACAGTTCAAGGAACTTTCAACTCGTTTTTTAAGTGCATCGAACAAGAACAGCCAGAGTCAGCTGTTGATGTTGACAATCCACAACCATCTACATCTGTGATGTAAACCAACAAATTGTATGTACGTATTTGTAAATTTAAAATAATTAATTTTTTTTTATTATTGCAGAATAATAATAATTACTGAATTTGTTTTTTGAGCTTAAAAAAAGGCTATTATTTTACCATGTATTATTGCAAACCACATTCATACTACCCAGACAAATAGTGCTGTACCAAACTAAATCAAGTATGCCGATTCCAAATCTGAATTGCTGTAATACATCAGAATTGCTGTAACACATCAGGATTTTGAGTTATGTGCATAATTATTATAATAGTACATTAGTGCTGTATATAGAATATTTATGTTAAGGAATAAATAAAGTGTCTGCCAAATTGTATTCGTAAATTTAGATTACTTTTTTCTTTTACTGTACTGTATTAAAAAATAAAAATTATTTGTTTGTAAGCTTAAAAGAGGTTTTTTTAACTGTGTATTATTAAAAATGCATTCGTAAATAAAGTACAGAACTGGAAATGGTTCTTATCGGTTTAGCCTGGAGACAAGTTAATTCAACTTAAGTCGTGTCTCCTGGAATCAGGGTGAGGTATGCCTGTATATGGTTAGAAAAGAACATTAAAACAGTAGGGTAAAAACTGGGTTTATTACAAAATTTCCAACAAGTCACATGACAGGTAGTGAATTGATCAGTTGCAAATTAATTGGTTTTTCCTCAGGATTCATGCAACCTATCAATATACCTTTACTGTAAAGGAATAGGAGAATATGCACTTAAATGAAAAACAAATGATACAAATAATAACAAACAAAATAAAGTTTGACCTCTTCATAGATATATTTATTTTAAAATTCATACAGATAGTAAATTGATATTGAAATATCATCAAAGAAGGAGAAGAAATATGGAGTCAGTGCCAAATATGAATCAAATTTATTGTTTATTCCAATTGTATTTACCCATTGATATTATTCTTGTTGTGAACAACCTTCTTTTTGGTAAGTGTAAAAATTGATTTGTTTATTTGGCACATGGCCATATTTGCAAGATAAGTGAGTGAATGAGTGAAGGAGCATGCATTGATTTACCATGAAGGTGAATGGTACAATCATTGGAATTCAAAACTGAGAAATATACAACAGCATTTAATCTGACAGACTCCTCATTTTACATGTGGAGTGCATAATTAATATCGATAACATTTTTATTATCTCACCATCTCCTTGTACATAAAAACAAATCTTTATAAAGATGTAAAGGGTGTCTAAAAGAAAAGTAAACATACTTCAAATGTTTAATAGTATATCTATTAAGATATATCTGTGTTTTATAGTTCAAATTTTAAAAAGGCCAAACATGTTGAGTTATCACAAGTCTTCAAACTGATGGTCATTCGAGTTATGACACCACTGACAAAACAGGCCAATGGAATGGCAAACATTATAAATTATTTCAATTAGCACTTGGGTGCCTTCTCTTTACATGTCTACTTTCATTTCATTGATTGTTGCTGGTTTTGAGCAATAAACTTTATGATTAGATGTCGCCATAAATGTAAGTTCACTAGAATGAGACCTGCTGAGGGCAGGAGAGTGAGAGGAGGGAAGAGGAATTCAACACATCCATTTGTTCAGAATATTTTCATTAAGACAGGCCCTTACATCACAGCGATGGTGGAGCAACGTTCTCTCTTATAAATAAAACTTAAATACTCCACTAACACATGGTATGACTGACTCTTACAACAAATTCAGCAAAACATCACCAAGCACAATGTTATCAAAAAGGAACAGTCCAGTTTAGCTTAACACTGACAACCAGCAAATCTCTGGAAAGCTCACATATCTTTCTATAACATGTAGATTACACTGGGGGGAGGGAGAAAAAGAAAAATTATTTTCTGCTACCCAGACAGATAGTGCTGTACCAAACTAAATCAAGTATGCCGATTCCAAATCTGAATTGCTGTAACACATCAGGATTTTGAGTTATGTGCATAATTATATATTAATACTATATTAATATCAGGAATGGTTAAGTTTAAGGTAAATAATTATTATAATAGTATATTAGTGTTGTATATAGTATATTTATGTTCAAGGCAAATAGTATTATAATACAATGGTACATAGTATATTTATGTTAAGGGAATACTCATTTTATTTTTGATATGCTCAACTCAGAAATGTTTGAGACACTTGCTCTTGCACTTATGTGTCGTATTGGTGTCCTGTTGTAGGAACCAGCAGTAGTCATCCATCATGTATGGATTGAACTGGCCTTGATACCTTGTTTCCATCTCAGATATGTCCTGGTTGAACTGCTCACCATGCACATTACTAACAGAACCAAGATTTGTTGGAAAAAAATTGAGAAGAGAATGCAAGAAGTGCATTTTAAGAGACACTCGGCATCTTATTCTTTCATATGCTGTAAGCATATTGTTTATTAAATCAGCATAATTTTCAAGAAAGTTCTGTACAACTAACACGAAGGAATCGCATGCCATCAACTCAACTGGATTCAGTTTACCTCTGAATTTGCTATCAGACATCAATTCTCTGATCTCAAGTCCAATGAAAATGCCTGCTTTCAGTTTTGCATCACTTTTCTCTGCACCAAATTTTACTTTTAGGTACTGAAAGCTACAACCATTGTGTGTCATTGCTTTTACAAAGTTTTTCTTGAGGCCAAGGTTAATGTGAAGGGGTGGAAGGATAATTATCAGTGACCCAGTCACAAAATTCTATTCTATAGTCAGGAGAGTATGGTCTAATGTTGGAATAAAACTCTCTTGAACAGTTCCTTTCGTTGTGAACTGTATGTCTAAGATAGACACTGATTAGTTTCATAGGTGGATCTGTTTCAAATTCTTTTCAAAAACATCTACGCATTTCCAGTAACAGTATGCTTTCTTAGAGCTTGTTATGTGCACCTTCAGAACAAAACATCCAGTCCAGGTCATGGCCTCAGACGGAAGAAAGGTGCTCATTTACAAGCCCAGAGAAATGGTGGGCGCTGACACCTACTACAAGATGCTGACGTGCCATGTCTTGCTTGCCATGACTCAAGGCCAACTACCTGGAGGGTAACTATGAGTGGACCCAAATATTTATAAATGACTACACCGGAAACAGAAGTATTAAGTGAGTTATAGGCTATAAATTTGTGTAAGTACAGTTTTGGGACATCTTGAATAAGCCTAAATAAGAGAATGCAATTTGGGTCTTACTGGAACCAAGAATGTTTCTAATAAGAATTAAACATCTCATCCTTAAGCTGTTGAAGCAATCGACCGTGTTTTCACATCTCAGATTCTTGCCTATAGGCATTCAACTTTTCATAATTCACCTTAATAAAACAAGTGATAGATTGACTGAAGGGGATGTTGATGATAAGTGTAAACTGTTGCAGGCAAATGGCGTGTAACAGAATTCTAATAGGAAGATACAAATAGTGGGGAAGAAGGACTAGAAGGGTGTTTAGTATAAGGGTATGAAAGTTATGACTAAGTGAGCAGTGATGAAAGCAAGAAGTGTGTCTTCAAGATGGAAGAGAGATGAATTCCATCAAGATCAGAAAAGCAGAGACTGTGCAAAAAGGTTTAGACAAGTGACACAGCTTGATAGTAGGTCAGCATTATTATAATGTTTGTATATTTGTTTAGACCAACACATGGAATGTTGATTATACCTACATTTGGAGTGTGACTGCTGCTGTTACAAAACGCTAGGGAATTTGAATAGACTAAAAGAAACTACATAACTGGATTTTTCTTAGGCTGTTCTTTTCTTCTAAAGATGGGATTTTGCGGCTGAAATATATCCTCTCAAGTCATCAGTGGTGAAAAGTGACTTGAAAACCAGGGCATGCAGTCAATGATGAGGTCAATCACCAAGGCAGAGAGCATGGGGTAGAGGAGCCTTACCCCTGCCCTGGAAAATTATTCCACTCTCCCCTTTGTAAATATGATATGAACTAATTTTAATGAGAGAAAATGCATTTCTACCAACAAGCCATGCTTTAGGCTTGTTAACCCTTTCCATTGGAGTTGATATCTCTCCATTAAGAAAATTTTGGCACTGGCCATGATGACCATTACTGGTTACAAAAGATATCTGTGAAAAAAATAGAAGCTGTATATAATGAGATATTTAAAATTTATTTGTAAATCAGCTCAATTTTTCATTTCTTTTTGGCAAATTCATCAATCACTTTGCTATAAACTGTATCAGTACCACACTCTAACTTCATCTTTTTCAAAAGGTCTTTATTCATGAACTAAAGACTGAATTATTTAATCTCCCTTCAGTTTGTGAATACCTCATATGATTATTTACTTGCTTTAACGAATAAAATGATCTTTCACAGGAAGCAAATGTGGCAGGTATGGTCAGAATCAGATGTAATAATTTTGTTATTCTGGCCAGAGCTTGGTGTAGTTCAAGTTCCTGTATCATATCTGTGATTTCTTGGATGCTTGACACTTGCTTTGCAAAATCTGCAGCATAAACTGATTTCAGTTCACATTTCAATCCATTCAAATCAAATATGTTTTTATAGACATCCAAAGATGAAAACGCTTCCACCAGAAAGTTTTTTTTCATAATTGTGAAAAGGCTTTGGATTCAACAATTCAACAAACCTGAACTCTTCCATTGTTTCAAATCTTTGCTTAACATGAACAATAACTTCACTCAAAATTCTGTTAAACAAAGTCCTTAAAACAGTGTCGGTTTCTTGATGCTGACAACGCTTCTCTGGTGGTTCAGTGACACCATCCAGAACCAGTCTGTAAAATTCCTCAAACTTGTTCTTGATATCAACTAACAGCTTTTTGAAGTTTTCAATCTCACGAATACACCTCCAAAAATCAAGTGAATATTCTTGAAGAATTGAAAACAGAATCACTGAGTTACTCAATATGGTTTCAAAACCATGATTTTCTAATATAGTTGAAAATAGCTCAGAAAACTCAGTAATTTTGTTGGACAAAATAGATACTTGTCAAGATGAAGAATTCCATGTCTCAGGTAACTTTGGAAATTGCCTTCTAATGATTTCATCCAGTAGTACTCTTTGATCTGTCAACCTGGTGGAAAAGTTGAAATTCCTTTTAAAGTTTGGAAGAAAATTTGACATTCATGAATATTTGAAGCTGACTGTGAGAGCACTAAATTAAGTGAATGTGTATAACAATGTACAAATATGACATTCAAATGCCCAGCCATCACGCTCGCTCCATCATAAGCTTGTGCAATAAATTTTTGGCCACAGTTGAATTTATTACCAAATTTTCAAACTTCTTCTGTCAATGATGCAACTCTTCTAATTTTGTTGACATTGACATATGCTAAAAACCTTTCTTGAGGCTTTTCTTTCTCATCAACAAATTGTAAAACACATGACAATTGAGATCTCATTTGAAGGCCTGTAGTCGGGGTTTTTTTTTTTTTTTATCATTGCCTTAATTTCATCTTCAATTGTAGCAGATATACAATTAATTATCTTGTTTTGAATATTATTTGAAAGTCCAGAAAATGTGCAGTTGGCATTTTCCCTCTTGAAATCTAGATGCAATCTTAAACAACTATCATATTCTGCTACTGCTTCACACATAGCCAGCAAATTGTCCTCATTGTTTGGTTCTTCTGTTTGATTGTATTCTTGAAATGAAAATTCTTAATAAGCAAAATTTCAATACAATGAATTAACCGTTTCAATATTTCACGCTTTTTCTTGACTGATCTATTATGCAACTGAATTGAATCTGCTTTCAAGTGATCGATTGTTGTATCAATTTGCTGTCGGCCAAAGGTTTTCAGAGCAATTATGGAATTCAGATGATTTTGAGATTTTTGGTGTCTTGTCAAATTGTTCAAATCACAGTAGCCGGTAGTTGTCCAAGTGTTATTATGTTGACAAAATAACAGACATGGAAAACAGAACAATTTGTTCAGAATGGGACATCCTATCATCCACTCATACTGTTCATAATACTTGGAATCAAAATAACGATGACATTCCTCACTGCCCACTTTGGCTTTGATGTCTCTCTTCCAAGAAAGATAATATTCTTCTCTTTAAAATCTTCTTGTTGCAAAAGGTCGGGAAAGTAAAGAGGAAACTGAGCTAAATGGCTCTTTTGCCATCCTGTGGGTCAAGGAAAATGTGAAAAATGTTACTGGGATATAATTTTTTAAAACAAATGGAAGCTTTATTCTAACAAAAAATTTGGGTGCTAGTTTACTTTTTTTACATAACCATTTTTAAAAGATTTTAAAGCAAATGTATCCAAATTTTTTTGGACTGCTTCTCACCCCCACAACCTACATTTCCAGCACCCTACCACTACAAAAACACAGACTTCTTTCTTCTGTGAATTTGACATAATTGTATTTCACAAATATAATTTAACCCAGTTAACCCATTATTTTGCTGTTTTTGCAATATGGGAGAGTAAATTTCCTATCTGTAACTACATTGTTTTCATTTTTTAATGCAATAGTTTTACATTGTGCAGGGATATCAGCTTCTTGACATCAGGTTGAAAGGTACTGAGAAGTTGTCTCACATCCCTGCGTTCAATAATTTTCAGTCTGCTTTACTTCACTTAGAAAGAGACTGAGAAGCTGCACTGAAGCCCCACTCTACCAAATATGATGTTGAGAGGACAATAAAGTACATCTAGACTTTGTTTCACAGTGCAGGTAGCTGTCAGAAATGTCCGGTTGTAGCAAAAAATTATGGTATGATTCTTTGAACTTTAGCTTCATCTCAATGTCCTTTTAAAGTGAAACCAGTTCTTCCTCCATTATTTTTGTTTCCTCATGATTAGTATCTTGGAATGGATTGATCACCCATCAGAAGATTATCTAATAATTATTTATAACAACAAGGTAATGTAGAATAAAGTATTCTGTCCAGAAACTACAAAACACCTGCTGCAGATTTGAACTCACAATCCATCAAAAAGGTGGTTCAATATCTTTTTCAACCGATCACCCAGTCTCTACAGATACCTCATCATTTTGAAGTTGTCCTATCAAACCTGTGTAACAATGAAAAAAAGAGCTGTCAAACTAATTACTTTTCTTTTTTTATTGTTGTTGAGAGGAATGATCTTACTACTTTCAAGAAGGGGACAGCACAATTTGATCAAGCTTTTTCTTTCACCTGACAACTTAACCCTAGCTCCATCTCCAGCTCATTGCCATGTATCAAGGTGCTGGTGTTTGGAGATGCAATTTTCTAGCAACATTTAAGCAGTAAGATGATGAGTTCTTACATAGAGTTAAAAAACTCAGATATGTTGGTAATAATCATATAATTCCAACTGGGAATTAAAATAGTGAAGCTGTTTTAATTTGCTGAAAACTTACCTTGCATCAATTACCTGTGAATGAAAAAAAATCAAAAAACAAAAACAAAAAAATTCTATAATTGGCTAAGAGAGCAACATGGTTGATATGTTAGATCATAATGAGAATTTAATGAGAAACCATAATGAGGATTTAGAAGTACACCGCTGCCTCGCCCCCTCTCTTTCTATATATATCTTTTACTCGTTTCAATCATTAGACTGTGGCCATGCTGGGGCACCACCTTGGAGAAGTTTTAGTCGAATTAATTGACCCCAGTACTTACCTTTTTATTTTAGGCCTGGCACTTATCCTACCAGTCTCATTTTGCTGAGCTGCTAAGTTACAGGGATGCAAACACACCAGCACCAGTTGTCAAGCAGTGAAGACACACACACACACAAATACATACATACATATATAGCCTTCTTTCAGTTTCTGCTTTTGGTTGGCTTGAGATATAGTAGAAGACACTTGCCCAAGGTGCCACACAAGGGACTGGACTCAGAACCATGTGGTTGGGAAGCAAGCTTCTTATCACACAGCCAATCCTGCAAGCACACACACACACACTAGTATGTGGACAAATGAAAGAAAGTGATACTCAACACATTTCATTGTAGTTATATGTATTATTTAATAACAGTTTGACTTGGATCCATGCAATTTAAAGGACAGTAGGCTCATAGAACAAAACTAACTTGTCAGGCATTTGGAAATCTCCAAATGCCTGACAAGTTAGGTTCGATCCACAAGTCAACGGAATTTTAAGTTGCATGAAGCTGAGCGAAACTGTTTTCAAATAATATGTATATATAATTTATTGATTTATACACACTGACACATACATACACACATAGTTTATTCGATAAGTACCTGAACTTAACACTGGACATAATATCCTGACACTATTTTTATAATAGAAAAAGTCTGTTAAATGTAGATGATTTAATGTATTTTACTTTAAACAAATGATTTTTACAGATTTAAATGGAAATTGTAGACCATTGAAGTATCATTAAGTATTTGGTATTTAACCCCCAAAACAGAGGTAAAACTCCATTGAATATACAGAGAAGATACTCCATCACATCTAACTGCAAAATATATTACTCAATAACAAAGTCATTCTGCAGTTGCTCTACCTGCCAGAAATAGCAGCCAAATTTTCCTAAAAATTATAAGGATGCATTGGACAATGTAGTCCTAAATATATATATATATATATACAAAAATGATTGGATGGTCACAACTAGAATACTCATGGTTATTATAGCTAATCCTGGATTAAGTAAGAATACTAACTATGACAGAATATTAGGGAATTCAAAGGTAGAAGAAAGTTTGTAACTGATGAAAAAAACCTGGTTGACTAAAAAAAACTCAGGAAACTCCCAAGGATTCTTTAGCAAAAATTCTAGTAGAGGAGCAAGAAACTAGTGTCAAATTAACTTCAGATTGATTTAATATTAGTGCTGGCACAGTTTACGTATACTTAGATAAGTTTCAGCCAGCATTGGTCCAGGCCGTGTCTAACTTAATAGCACCACCCGGAAAAGACATTTAAAGGTGTTTCATATGAGTCATTCTTTGGGCACCATAGCACATTTGAGTAGCGACTTATTATTTGCAGATATATATTGGTGGGTAGGTGGTTAATCTGGAATTTGTTAGAGATATTCATCCATGAACCATTTAAATATTAGTGTATCTTTTTCTTTTACTATGTGTCTTGGTATGATGATAAAGAGATACTTTGGTATAAGGTTTGTGCCCACCCTAATGAGATAACAATGTTTGAACTATTGTATTAGCAATTTACACACCTGGCAAGATGAAAAGGAAAATTACACACTGTAGAGTAGTTGACATTAGGAAGAGCATCCAGCTATAGAAACCATGTCAAAGTAGTTATTGGAGCTTGATACAGTCCTCTTGCTTTCCAACTACTGACAAAGATTGAACCATTCAACCCATGCTAGCATGGAAAATGGGCATTAAATGATGATGATGATAATGACGATGATGTGCAGTCATGGCTGTGTGATTAAACCTCTACATCTCACAGGGAAGAACTGGCCTAGAAACAGCCACAGATAAGCACTGATGCAATCAGTATGTTTTTCTTCATTATTCGGAGTAATTTTGCATGACAAACCTGTTAATTTGAATGTAGACTACTGTAGAGAGTTATGAGCAAGTGTCAGGAGAAAAAGGATAAAGTTCAGAGATGTACCACCCTGTTTATATTGAAATATTTTGGCTGGTTCTGGAACACACACTCACCAATAATCACTTGTCTTCAATGAATTTTCTACTTACTAATGTGGATTGTGGATGGCAGAATGCATCTTGATCAGTGGTTCCCAAACATTTTTTTACCTATAAACCCCATTGATTACTATTTCATTCTGGCAGACCCCTCTCCACCCAATAGACATTCGATGTTTAAAAACTAGTTTTATAGATAGATGCATCTTTCAAAATCCCTATTTTGTTTATCACACATTCACTTGTCTAGACTGAACTTTGTAAAATGTTTGGGAAAGAACCCTAACTGCTTCTTGCAATAAACACATCTAAACCAAAACTTTTTCACGGACCCTTAATATACTGTGAATCCTCAACTTACTATTTTGCTTGTATGGACAGCTTGGGGTCATATGAGCCATTGTTGAGAACCAATGCTCTAGAACAACATGGTCAGAAACAGAACTGTTTAAACCAATAATAAACTAAATCTAAGAATTTGTAACCAGAAACTTATTTCTAACAATATGATAAAGGTTTTCTTGGGTATGAAAAGATCTAATTTTAAACTTTGAGAGAGAGAGAGAGAGAGAGAGAGAGAGAGAGAGAGAGAGAGAGAGAGAGGGGGGGGGAACCGACAACTTAGACATATGAAAATGAAAGCAATTATTTTAAGAGTTCACAAACCTGGTTGTTTGGTCAGCAATACAGTAGATGACTCAAAGAGTTGATGGGAAAAAAAACATTATATTTGACATTAGAAAAAGCAAGTCAAGCAGTCAAGCTCAATAAATTTAAGATAATTTATGGTGTTTTAGCCCATTTTCACTCTGAACTTACTGCTAATTTCATAAAGAATTTTCTTTTTAACTTACTTAAAAGATATTAAAAGGAAGTTATTGGGTGAACATAAGCAAAGAAAGAGACAACTTTGTAGTCAAAGTTTTCAAGAGCAGAAAACCAAAAAGGTCTGAATTGAATTTGGCTCTGCTGAAGCCGTGCCTATTATGGTCACTGAAAGCAGAAAGACATTTAAGGACAAAATTTATAATTACTTAACTGTTTAGCTGGCCATTCCAGGCCCAAATATTCTACATGTATAATGTTCAAACTGACCAAATTCAGTCTCTTACAACTACTATACAATGTCATTCTAAGAATATACTATCACATCATTGAAATCTACAAGTAGCAAGATAATGAATGATTAATTCAAACCAATTTGAATAAATAAACATTGCATTTAACGGAATTATCTGAATGCTAAAGGGTTAGGTCAATCAACATCAGGATCTGAAAGATTTCCTCTCTTTTCTTTCTTAACTACTGTTTATCATTGCTTGGAATTACCCAGTTTCTATGACGTATAAGTGACCAAGTAAAACATTCCACCTGAACGGAACACAAAGTCTGTTGCAGAGTTACTAATTTACAGTTGAATGGACTAGAGCAATGTGAAATTAAAGTGTTTTTCTCAAAAGCACAATGCACCACCTGGTCTGTGAATCAAAAACATGGTCTTGCAATCATAAGTGCAACACTCCAACTGCTAGGTCATGTGCCTTCACTCCCTCTCTTAAGCATGAGAAATATTATCAACATCTCCAGCCCCACATTTGGTAAGACTGAAGATCAACCCAGGAGCACAGCCCAAGAACAACGACAAGAATGTTGTCTGGACTACCTCATTCAACTTAAGTAACCAATGATGTTCTACATTCAATGGTTGTGTATCAGTGGTGTATCAAAGGAGTTCAGGTTAGAGTTGAGAGACAAAGGCAGGCAGTGAAGAAGTACTGCTTACAGGGCATAACGGTTTGAAGATAGCACAAAGATAGGAGAGCAAGCCATGTGATGCTTAAAAATTTCCATTGCTTCTTAAGAGTATTGTTTGTGGGTGTAAGCTTTCCAAAGAGATATTTAAGTGGATTTTTATTAGTGATAAGAATTGTAAAACTGAGAAAGGTCCTTTTAATTTCTATAAGAAGTTGTTTTCAGGGGAAAACAGTTTGACACTATATATATATATATATATATTTCGTTTTTGGATTGCAAGATTTTTTATGTGATTTCGTGTGTTGAAGCATATTCTGTTGTGTCTGGGGAGAGTCATTTTCTTATTGTGCCTTAAAATTTAACACACTCACCGGTAAAATTTCCACTTATTTCTTATTTTTAGTTTCCCAAACTTTTCGTTGCGTCTTGCAACCTTTTCAATAGTCTTGACTCTGTCTGTTATTTACGCTGCGTTCTGTTTTTGCGCATGTGTGTGTGTGTTTGCATGTATGTATTCTGCATATTCCTGTGTTTGTGTGTTTTTTTTTATGTATGTGTGTGCATGTGTGTATATGTATGTATGTACCTCTGTCTCTTTGTGTGTGTATGTCTGAGTGTGTGTGTGTGTGTGTTTTGCTGCTATGTACCATGTTTGTATGTATGCACATCTTCATATGTGTGGACAAGTGTGTGTATATGTGGTCACGTGTTTCAGTCTCTATTTGCATATGTAGTTGTCTGTTCATATACCCTATGTACCTACCCGTCTGTATGTAGACCTGTTGGTTTACATATGCATACATGTGCATGCACACACACACACACACATACATACACCCACACTCACAGACATACATACATCTGCATAAAAGCCCATCAACTGTTCTACTTTACCTGTGTAAAATGTGGGTATGGGGGTATGATATCTATGTATATTTCCTATTTAGTATTGGGGAAGTTTCATTCATAAGGACGTACTCCTGTATTTGTGTTAGAGTTGGGTCTTTTGGGTGCTTGGATAAGATGTGGATGTCAAGTTGACCCAAGTTACCTCCATGCTGGTCTTTGGCATGTTGGTAGAGTATAGAGGACTGTTTTTTGTCGTCATATTGTCTCATATGTTCGTTTAGCCGTTCCGCAATGCTCCTAGATGTTTCACCTATGTATGTCATATTCAGGTCTTTACAAGCACCTTCCATGCATTTTATGCTGTAAACTACATTTCTATTTTTGCAGTTAATGCCAGGGCTAATCCTACATACCATGCAGTTATCATTGGTACATATGGTATTCTCAAAGGGGTATGTCCTACATAGTTGTGATCTGATGGAGTTCCCTGGCTTTTCAACAATCTTAATGTTGAGTTTGGACTCCTTCAGA
>NC_068981.1:119985977-119986930 GCF_001194135.2 Octopus bimaculoides | reverse complement strand
CATTACCTGATCCAACAACTTGATACCTCTGTAATTATTCATATCTAATGCATCACCTTTACCTTTGTAGCAGTTGACTATGGTGCTGCTACACCACTCATTGGGTATGACTCCTTCATGTATCACCTGATTGACTATATGGGTGATTAGACTATAGCTGACACTGCCAGATATTTTAAGCTTCCCTGTCTTCATACTCTTAATTGCTTTATCTACCAAGGTACTGTCAATTCAGATAGCTGGTCAACTTCGAAAGCTTGTTTCAGTACTAGGCTGTGGGTCGGGTTTTCCATTAGATTATATTGTACTGCTCTTGGGAAGAATGGTGAATTGGGAGAATTAGTGGAGCATTAGACAAAATACATTGCGATAGGAGTTCAAATCCCACCGAGGTCAACTAAGCCTTCCCACAGCACCAGTCAAGTACTGGAGTTGATGTAAACGATTAAATTCTTCCCACTATTTGTGGCCTTGTGTCTATTAAAAATCGACGATACTTTGAGAAAATAGGCAACTCCCGCCACAGCAAATCAAATGTTTAGAAAATCTGGCTTTTCAACGACGTAAATCCTTTCGTTAATATTCTTTTAGGGACATTATCTAAAATTATCTTAACGTAATGAAGTAACTCGTTGATGACATGGATTGTCGCTTACGCCAATGAAATTTCATCTGCACTGACTACGCAGTTTATATTATCGATATCGCATGGAACACTCCTAGCACGTGGAATGTGATATCATTTGGATAACTCTACTACGAATGGAATGAATAAACATCAGGCATCTCTGAAGGTTTGAAAGAGCTGAATCAGGTTGTGCGATTCACCAGGTCTTGCGGCTCGCGGAAGTAGGTGTTTAATAAAGGAGAAAACAAAAACAAATACTTCGTGAAGTTTTCTATAGAAATTCCACTAAACAAAGACCAAATCTTAATTAAAAAAAAATAAACCC
>NC_068981.1:119985302-119985967 GCF_001194135.2 Octopus bimaculoides | reverse complement strand
GCCGGCCTCTTCATGACCTGGTGGGACAGAAAACTTAAACATATGTTAGCTATTAGAGCAAGGTCATCAGCATAGCGATGCTCCCAGGGGCATCCTGGTTTGAATTCCTCTGGTATTGCTTGGAGGACTATGATGAATAAGAGGGGGCTGAGGACTGATCCTAGGTGTACCCCTACTCCGACCTGGAATTCTTCACTATACTTGTTGCCAACCCTCACCTTACGGACAGCATCCCTGTACATGTCTTGTACAGCTCCCACTAAGCACTCGTCTATCTCTAGTTTCCACATTGACCATCAGGTAAGGGATCGGGGGTCTCTGTCAAAGGCTTTCTCCATGTCAACAAAAGCCAGGTACAGATGTTTATCTTTGGCTAGGTATTTTTCCTGCAGCTGTCTTACCAGAAATATAGCATCAGTGGTGCTTTTCCCTGGCACAAACCCAAACTACATCTCGTTTAAACTGACTCTCTCTCTAATTAGTTGGGCTATGACCCTCCCCATGACTTTCATTACCTGATCCAACAACTTGATACCTCTGTAATTATTCATATCTAATGCATCACCTTTACCTTTGTAGCAGTTGACTATGGTGCTGCTACACCACTCATTGGGTATGACTCCTTCATGTATCACCTGATTGACTATATGGGTGATTAGACTATA
>NC_068981.1:119964566-119983299 GCF_001194135.2 Octopus bimaculoides | reverse complement strand
TATATGTATGTATATATATATATATATATATGTATATATATATGTATGTATATATATTATATATATATGTATGTATATATATTATATATATATATATGTATGTATATTATATATATATATATATATGTATATTATATATATATATATATGTATATTATATATATATATATATGTATGTGTGTGTGTGTATGTGTGTTTACTTTCAGTTGCTTTTTATTAAAGAGACTAGACCCTGAATTGTCAATAATTATAGTCAGAAGTGAAAGTTTTATGATATACGGGCGTTAACGGAAAATAGTTCGTTAAGTTGAACACAAGGAAGATCCATCAGAGTTTTGTGGAGGGAAATTTAGAGTATTTACAAATGCAGCATCGCGAATTTAAAACATTTTGAACCAGGAAGTAAAATGTAAACTTAGCAAGGAAAGTGGGGTCGACACAGCTTTCACTCACTATTGAAACTGCTTTGCTGTTACTAATGCCCTTGAAAAAAAAACAAAAAAAAAAACGAATGTCATGACAACCTTAACCCCCTTCTATTCAGTATAAACCTCATTTTGTGAACATAAGAGCAAAGAATTGATTTACTGGGAGTAAAAAAAAAAGCGACTTCTGCAACGAAATATGAAAGAGGAGATGAAGAGGAAATCATAACATTTTTAGTAGTGTTTAGCCGCAGGTAAACTTTGAGTGAAGGCATTCCATCCCCTCCTTTTTACAGGTATATAGGACTACATTAATTAATGTGTCGTCCTGTCCTTGTATAAGATAGTAAGGCATGATTAGGAGATTTGGCTGTTATTTCTTGCAGGTTGAATGACACAGGCTCCCTCGTTGGATCGCATAATCACGACAGGGTGTCAGTTTCTCTGACTTGTTCACACCCAACTTAATAACATACATACACATGCGCGTATTTATATATTTATAGTGTCAGAACGATGAAACTATTTATACAGATAGTTCTGTAGTATTACTTATAAGAAAATAATAATGGAAGAGTGAAAAAAAGAGGGTTCATAAGTGAAATAATTTCTAAATACCTGAGAAGGGAGGGAGGAGGGAAGATAGAGAGATTAGATGAAGCTTCAAGATAAATAGTTCTTTAGCTTGACTGACGTCATCGTTTATTGAGTTTGATGTAGCAGTGTCGTCATGAGTAAGAAATACGTAGGAGTGTTTTACAGCTCTCCGCGTAGTAATAACTATTAGAGGAGGTGAAACACTTCAACAACCACAGCACAAATTTGGTGTACATACGCGTTGCTGTGTTTTTTTTTATATCTCTTCCTTCTCCACAGCGATACGAGAGAAAAAGAGCGAAGCATCATAGCTGGAGAGAGGAGTGAAAGCAAAAAGATAGATAGAGGGGGAGTGAGAGAGTAAGAGGAAGAAAAGAGGGGGAGGAGGAGTGAGTTGTATGGCGGCGTTGTGCTGTGACGCTGTAGTTGACGTGGCCACTACGTATTCTGCTAATTTATC
This sequence comes from Octopus bimaculoides, assembly GCF_001194135.2. Taxonomy (NCBI): domain Eukaryota; kingdom Metazoa; phylum Mollusca; class Cephalopoda; order Octopoda; family Octopodidae; genus Octopus; species Octopus bimaculoides. Next base: position 119,981,817 of record NC_068981.1, on the reverse strand, counting down.
CACTCCGATTGCGGCAAAGTTGGTGACGAAAAGTACGTTAACTGGTAAGTAAGTACTCAGATTGAACTAAAACCCAATGCACCGCCACCACCACGATCACACAGAATAAACAGACCGTCAGAATAATATTATGAGATTACACGCGGTCGATTTCCTTCTTCCATAATATATACATCCATCGTATAACCTAAAAAAAAAAATCTTAAATTTTTTAACCTAAATCTAAAAGTCAGGATTTTCATACGACTACCAAAACCCACCAAAAAGAAAACCAAAACATTAGATTATTATCTGTATATTTAAAAGAAATTGTATAAAATATGAAATCTTCGAAAAACCTGTTTCCTTTGCTCGTCTTGTGTTGGCTTAGCAATGTTGAAGCAGCGGAAGGGTGTTCGACATGGAGACCAGTTGGCTGTCGGGCTTTTAATGGAAACTGATGACAGGCCAGCTATTTGCCTCTGACGAAGTCGACAGAAACTGTCGACGTCTTCGACCGTTTTTGTTGATAGTATTGCTGTTATCATCACCACCACTATCATCATTATTATTCTTTATTCTTATAGTGCTGCTGCTGTTATAATTATTATTGTTGTTCTTGTTATTACCGTACATTATCGTTATTATTGTCGTCGGTGTTAGTTTTGTTATGAATTATTAGAAGCCATTATTATTATTACTATATCACTGTTAGCATTACATCTCACGGCACAGGTTGTCTTCTTGTTGGCGATTTCTTTATTTTATTTTTATATTATATTATTTATTTTAATTCTTACGTCTCTGCTTCCTTACATTTGTTTGTATTGGTTGCTAATGTGGAGTCAATGCAATCAAATATCAGCTCCTGGCTGAACAAAATAACCCAGCATCTATGAAAATATCCTTACCAACTTAACATTTCAGAATAGTTTCCTTTTCTTTTTTTGCGCATATTTTACTTCAGTGTCTTTTTTTTCCCCCCTCACAAACTGATTGTATCCAATACTATGTCTAATATATGTATGTATTTATATGTGTATGCAGTGTGCATACATGGTGTATATATTTTATCGGTGTTTTTTTTTCTTTCCCTTACTGATGGTATGTTAAACTAATACATTTCCAGTCATCACATCTGTTAATCTCCAACCAGTTGCTGTCGTAATTCTTTCTATTCCTCAGAATATCATTATGTTGTTGATAGTGTGTATATATATATATAATGTAACAACAAAAACAGGCGAAAAGGAATTGTAAATTACCACTAAACTTTTCTTCCATCAAACCTAAAAACCCTTATGCGTGTGATGTCCCTCTCTGCTTGTTTAGTAGCCTCAATACTTTCATCATGGCTTTTCTAAATTAATTTTTCACACACCTAGATTAGTTCTGAACTGATGGATCTTAGGTTATTTGAGATTACTTGGAGATTCTGCTATGGAGGCTCTCTCTTTTACCTATTCTTATACCTTCTTTCATCTCTCTATCTACCTATTATCTGTCTGGATCTCTGTTTCAATGATTATACATTGCCGTTGTTCGATCAGGTGAATTACTGAATTCGTATAAGTGACCTAGGATTGCTTAAACACTAGTATCCTTAATTCTCAGATAGAATTAGCCTGACGAAGCTGGCCCTTTGAGTTAGTGGTACAGTCCATTTGACTTCTGCGGTTGGTGTACCCAGTTTTCATTCACAAGGCTTAGGTGAACTTTAGACCACGGTAAGAGACACATGCTGACTATGTCACGCAATGAGATCGAATGTGAGACCCACTGCGAAGCGAGCTTCTCAACCATCTCGGTCATCTCTGTGCCTATCTTACCAATTGGGAAACCTCTATGCGGGTCATGCGACCTGCTAGAAATGGAATCCAGATCTTCCACTCGGGCTCTGCTGTTTCAAAGTAGGAAGGACACGTTGTATAGTGTAAAAGAAAAAAAAAAAAGGCTCTTGCTCAATTACCAACAAGCGTAATCTTATAAATTAACAGCTGAGTGTTTATGTAAATACTATCAATATATATGTATTGTAGCATATATTTCAGTAACGTGTTGACGAAGGTAGAAGCGCTGGAATTCCCGAGTAAACACGCCAAACACAAACATCTCAAGTCTACATCTCTGGAGACCTTCAACAAACTGTTTATCTCAAGAACGCAGTTTCATGTGGGATCAAATATAATCAGTATTTTGGGAGCATTTAATACCTGTAAAGCTAAATTGATTTCTTTTAATGGGGATTATTATTATTATTAGCCAGTGTTTTGTCTCCCTTTTTTTTAAATAAAAAAAGAAATCCATCAGATAACACTTTCTGAAATTTGAATTTTTTTTTCAATTTTCGGATCAAACCTGATCGAACATAGCTAATGGTCAACCATACCATTTCTTTCTTTTTTAATGGCGGGATATGATTTGAAGGCAGTTTGGCTGTCATTTCTAACAGGTCGAGTGACTGCGTATTGAGTTCTCCTTCGTTGGCTGGTGATGTGTGTTGATATAAAAAGTAGTCTGTGACTGATATATTTTAATGGCAGTGGAGTACAGCTTACTGTGTAGTGTGTATGTCTTGTTTGTGTTCACGTGTATAACTTGGAAAATTTCATGTATAGACTTTATATATATATATATTTATTCTTTTAATGGTTTCAGTTATAGGACTGCGGCCTTACATACTCGATCGCACACACATGTGGCATACCTACATATATAATAGATGTATATATCGTATATAATGTGTATTAATGTATAACTTATAACAGATATTATTTTCTCTCTCTGTCTATCTATATAATGTATGCCAAATGGTATAGCTGATGTATGTGTAGTTAACTGTGGACACCGAAGGTAGTTCTAACTACAAGTTGACAGGGTGACTCAGTCAGCGTTAATGTTGTGATCGTAGGAGGGAAGCGAAACCAAGACGTGGGTGTGCGGTGTTGGTAACGTGAGTCATAACGTGTGTGTGTGTGTGTGTATAGAGAAACCTAAAGGATTCTGAGTCAGCATTGAAAATATTAAATTGTAAGAGAGGAAAACGGACAAATTAAGAAATGTCTCTGCTCTACACACCTGAAGTGAATATTGTACACAACAGATCCGATTTAATTTCTGTTGTTCTCTGGGTGCTTTAATCTGTCGATTCTACTTGATAAAGTAGAACACATCATGTGTAGTTAGCTGATGGGTTGTAAATTTATCATCGTTTAAAAAGGTTCTCATGTCTCTCTGTGAAGAAGATGTTAATCCATTTTACGAACTTTACAGAATATATATTTTGTTGACATCTTTATTTTTTTTTTCACCTCATAGGTCAGCGTGATCATGCATCTATCGGTGCTGATACAAACCGGACACTGAACTAGTAATGGTAAATACACTGGGACGGGTGGTGGGTATGTAGGGTAGCAATTACTGTGTTGTTACGTTTTCGACAGTTTCTAGCGTGTCATTTCGAGGGCTGAACTTAACGGCTGTGTGAGTTGCTTAAACTTAAACCGCTAAATTTGAAATACCAGTCAGACTGCTGTTAACAGGTGGACACAGCGGTCTATAAGTAGACACCTTATAAGAGTGAGACAAGCGGCGATAGCTTTTCGAATCTTCTTTGTCACCCTTGTTATGAAGCAGGATGGTATTTGACGCTTTCCACTCTGAGGCTATTTTACCCTTTTTTAGATGGCGATTGAGGCATAGAACAAGGCTTTTCCGCAGCTCTTCACCTTTGCATCTTAACATCTTTAGTGTAAAGCCATCTTTCCCAGGAACTTTGTTTCCATCAGTTTGAAGGCATTTTCAGTTTCACTGATCAGAATAGGTGAAATACCCATTTGTGGTAGTGGGGGACCGAGCTTCACTGATGATTTAAAAAGGACCGTGTGGCAGGTTTGGCGGAGGTAAAGAATATGTACACCACCCGTTTTCGGCGTAACAAAAACCCTAACCCTAATCTCCGGATGTACGTAATCTTTACTTTCACCGCAGGTTTTACACACCTCCTCCATCCTTGTTCTTAAGCATCGTTACCTCCGACCTATAGAGTGCCAACCCTCTCCTGCATATTTTAAAACTTTTCCTTTCTTCTGCAACTTGCAACAGTTTCTTCAGTCTGTGAATCTCGAAGGCATTTTTTAGATATTGTCTGATCGCTTTGCAGAGAATGAAATACTCGAGGTGATCTTTCGTGTTTCTCTTCATAGTTTTCTATCTCTTGCATTTTCTTCGTCTTCTCTGAGTTTCTTCCGTCAGGCTCTCACTAGCTTGCAGGTTTTGCTTTCCATATTCAGTTTTTTAATTTCTGGACCAGCAAATTGTAGTCCTCATCGAGCTCCCAAATCTCCTTCTTGATAGCTTCCTATAACTTCATCATATTAAAGACATTGACGCGTTGATTCTTCATTGAGATGTGCAGAGCCTTTTTCTCTCTGATTTCATTATCATGATTTCTGTGTTGAATGGCGCTACTACTGAGACATCTTGCAGTATGCGCCTTTAATCGACCAAGATATAGTCAATTTCATTTTTGTGTTGAGCTTTTAGGGTTATCCATGTTCATTCCCTTCTAGGTTGCTTCCTGTATAAGCTGTTCCCAATGTAAAGTTTTCTTGTTTCTATCATGGTAACCAAACGTTCTCTTTTGTTTCAGTATATGTGTATATATATGTATAAATATTTGCGTGTGTGTGTGTATGTATGTATGTATGTATGTATGTGTGTGTGTATGTATATATGTGTGTGTATATATGTATAATCAGTGGCATATGGTGGTTGTTGTATTGGGTGTGCTGTCACATCCAATGCTACCAAATTTCAAGCAGGGTATAACAAAAGTTTTCCATTTATAATGAATTTACCATCTTCGATCGGTATGCAGCACACACCTAACACACCTGGAATATATGCCCCTGATATATAAGTGTATATAACAATGTGTGTGTGTGTGTGTATATAGAATATATAAGGAGTTTTTGTCAACTTATGTAGAGTAATAGGTATGTACTATGAGTGCTCAGTTTGGTTCACCACTAAAACTCTGGTTTGAACTGTAATTGAAAGTATGATGGCTAGAAGTTGTTTTTCTTTGAGCAGGTAGTATAATAATGAAATAGCAAAATGTTTGGCATCACTTGAAAAAGACATTTGATTTAGATAGAGAATAGAAACAGCTGTTTCAAGAATAGCCTAGTATGATTCCATGAACTGAGTTTTCTGACATCAGAGTGGGAGAAATCAGAGAGATGTAAAAATGAAGGGAATATCCTCAGTTGGGGATAAGTTAGTGATAAAGTGAACTGGCAGAATCATTAGCATGCCAGACAAAGTGCTTAGTGACATTGTTTTTGGTATTATGTTCCGAGTTCAAATTTGACGAAAATCACTGTTGCCTTTTATCCTTTTGGGGTTGATAAAATTAGTACCAGTTGAGCACTGGAGCTGATGTAATTAACTAGCCTCCTCTTCACAAATTTCAGACTTTGTGCCTATAGTAGAAAGGATTCTTCTATTTACTATTATATTAGCAGCATTTCATCCATCTTTACTTTCTGAGTTCAAATTCTGCCAAGGTTGACTTTGCTTTTCATCCTTTTGGGTTCAATAAAATAAGTACCAGTTGAGTACTGGGGTCAATGTAATTGATGTAGACCCTTCCACAAAATTGTTGGCCTTGTGCCTATAATAGAAAGGATTATTATGGTGAGTGAAAATAAGTTACATTCACTAGTGAAAAAATCTTGTGTTTCATTTAAATGTTATGAACCATATAAGTTGTTTATTAGCGTTTCTTTTTAGTTTTCCTAGCATACCTCCCAACAAGGGTGGGGGAGGGCTGTGTTTTTTACTGTTTAATCAAGGAGGGAAAGCAGCACCCATGCACCTTTATTATTATTTTTTTTTGTCAATGCCTCTGAGACTTGTGGGAGAAAAGGAGTAAGTTATTTGCAAAGTGGATACCTGGTCTAACTGGTTGCTCCAGAGTGAACTCTGCTAAAAGTGGTGGTGTTTAGCCAAAAAATGAAGTGAATCTACTGTCGTGAACCTGTTAGAGAAATTTGGCTGTTCCATTGATGTTTGACTGTGGAGAATGTTATGTTTCTTACTCTTGGCCACTGTTGGCAGTTCCTGTCAGAGCACACAAGCTTTATTCCAACCATGAACACAAAAGTCCCAAGAAACCACAATGCAAAGAGCTAGAAGAAATATAATGCATCTCTTCCAACATTAACATTTCTGTATTCCTTGGATTGGCATTTTATTTCATTGACTCTGAAAAGATGAAAAGGCAAAATTGATCCAGATAAGATTTGAACTCAAAAAGTAGAAAGCTGGAACAAATGTCACGAAATATTTTATCGCAAGCTCTGACAATTTACTAACTTGATATTGGGTCTTGTGTATGATGAATATTTAGTGTATGTTCTTGTGTGTATGTGTAAAACTCCAAAGAGACTGGGGTTGGTCTGCATTGGCAAGACATGAATTGTTAATTATATTTGACAAAAATCAGCATTTTCCTGAAGAAGGATTCAGTTTGAAACATTTTCCACTCTTCACATCAAGTTCACTATTTTTGTCAATTTTACCCACACATATATTATATATATATTTATAAGGACCCCCTTCAATCAGAAATCCTTCAAAGTGGTGCTCCAGCATGACCATGGTCAAATTAGTGAAACAAGTAAAAGAATTTATATATATATATATTTTATTTGTTTCAATCATTTGACTGTAGCCATGCTGGAGCACCTCCTTTTGTCGAACAAATCAACCCCAGGACTTATTCCTTGTAAGCCCAGTACTTATTCTATTGGTCTCTTTTGCTGAGCCGGTAAGTTACGGGGACATAAATGCACCAACATCGGTTGTCAAGCAATTGTGGGGGGACAAACACAGACACACAAACATATATATATATGATGGGCTTCTTTCGGTTTCTGTCTACCAAATCCACTCACAAGGCTTTGGTTGGCCCAAGGCTGTAGTAGAAGACACTTGCCCAAGGCGACACGTAGTGGGACTGAACCCAGAATCATGTGGTTGGTAAGCAAGCATCTGTAAGCTAATGTAGTTTATTACATAACTTGTAGTTACTTACTCATTTATGCTCTGTTCTCAACAAACATTTCCTTTCAAAGCATATGTATATTTAGTTCTAATAGCAGGTTATTAGTATCACTGTGTCTGAGCAAAATGTTAATACGTTTGTGTGTGTTGGCTTGTACAAAGGCATTTCTTGGGTTATGGAGGCATCACATTCTTGGTATTCTGTATTGCAAATTCTATTTTCTGAATGATTTCCATGTTCAAAATTGTGATGCGTTCCAATGAAATTTCTTCAGAAGACAAAAAGAAAGAGAAAAAGATTGTAATGCAATCACTTTTATGTGTGAAAAGAACAAATTTTCAGCACACAACAGTACAGCATAAGAACATTTGAAGAAAGATATTACTGAATAAATACAAATAGGGTTACAACATAAGTACAGTATTTAAGGTGGTGAATAAGTTGAATTGTTAGAATGTCAAACAGATTGCTTTGTGTTATTCATTCCGGCACTCAGAATTCAAATAGTGCTAAGGTCGACTTTGCCTTTTATCTTTTCAGGGTTGATAAATAAAGTATGAGTCCTGTACTAGGGTTGATTTCTCTTTCTGTTTGTTTTTCTTTTTTCTTCTTTTCTCATCTGTTCCTCTTTCTGGAAGAGATGGGCTATAATCAGACCTGGAGAAGGATGGACTGCACGCAAGTCTAAAAATACCCCAAATATACCATGTATCATGACTGAACCCCCTACAACTCCATCAGGAGGGTCCAAGGCAAGTGTTGTGCATATTCACCACAAAAAAGACATCAACTGCTGTGTGATGGGAGGTGATGCAACATAATCCTTTTATAACCCCTCTTTGTACCACTGTCTTCACTTCTGTTTCATGGACTCCTCTCATTCTTCTTGAGTAAAAGTTAATGCACAACACTGTGTTTGTAGTTAAATCCAGGAGTGGGGAATCTTTTTAGTGCAGCTGGCAAAAACTTCCAAAGAAAAAGGTCCACAAGTGGATCGCAAGTTCTAACTCTTAGTTCTGTGTAAACCTTGTATATATTTATGTATAATTTGATATACATTAATAAAGATAGGTTTAACACATTAAGTTAATGTGTAACATCTTCATTAATGCTGCCACTGAATTTAGGACATCTATATTACTTATGATGTATTCTATATTTTTCTGCTCGAGTGTAGTTGGGTCTCGAGGGGGTGGTACAAACCTAACAATATGTATTTTATAGTGAAAACAAAATTTCCATTCAAATGGCAATTACCGGATGATTTTTATTTGAGTCTGACCATTTTAAGTCATAGAGGAAACATGACCTATGTCGCAAATAGGCATACGAATATTGTATAAATTTTATAATTGAAAAATTTACTATATTTTGTACATACAAGTATACCAGCCTGTGAGTGCAATAAAATGCTATAGACAAAAAAATCAACACCAAATAGTGCAACTGTAGAATTTGAGGAATATTGTGTGGTTCTGTTGGCAATAAGTAGTGGTCTTGTATACTCCAGATACAAGACTGGAAACCTCTTTCGAGGTGAAGTAATGATGGTAATGATGTTAAAGTATGGAAGGAAGGACAAGTATGATTAACTCCAGCAGTTAAACCAGCCATATCAGGCCAAAATATTCTTCCTATTTTATGTTCAAGCCAGCCAGATCTGGCCACTCATACCCACCCTATAATGTCGTTCTAAAGATAAACAGTCACATCATCTTGAAGCTATGCAATAATGCAGGATCAATTCAAAACAATATGAATAAATAAGCATTGCATTTGACAGAGCAATCTGAATGCTAAAGGGTTAAAGTCAGTAACAAGACCCAGGTCAGTTGGAAATTAAGGCATGCAGAAAAATGGTATTAGTGAAGGAGAGTACAAGTAGTTGTGAGAAAGCATGTTGAGAGCAATGCAAAGAAAATTCAGTTGAACTGATGTATGTAGAAATGAGGTGTGTGACATTGAAGGGAGTGGGTAGATGTTGGCAAGAATGTTAAGAGCGATTAAAAACAAGGTCAGTTGAATTATTGCCTGTACAAATAAGATGAACAGGGAAGAGGATGTGGGTGAGTGTTTTTGAAAAAAATTAGAGAGTAATGAAAAACAAGGTGTGAGGAGAGGAGAAGGGAAAGGAAGTGGGTATGTGTTGGGAAAAATAAAAAATTGTGTGGCACCTTGGCCAAGTGTCTTCTACTATAGCCTCGGCCCGACCAAAACCTTCTGAGTGGATTTGGTAGACGGAAACTGAAAGAAGCCCGTTGTATATATGTTTGTGTGTCTGTGTTTGTCTCCCTAGCATCGCTTGACAACTTATGGTGGTGTGTTTACGTCCCCGTATCCCTGTAACTTAGCAGTTCGGCAAAGGAAACCGATAGAATAAGTACTAGACTTACAAAGAATAAGTCCTGGGTCGATTTGCTTGACTAAAGGTGGTGCTCCAGCATGGCTGTAGTCAAATGACTAAAATAAGTAAAAGAGTTAAGAGCGAGTAAATAAATTAAATTTAAAGAATTGAATAGGCACAGGCATGGCTGTGTGGTAAGGAGCTTGCTTCCCAACCACATTGTTCCAGGTTCAGTTCCACTCTGTGGAACCTTGGGCAAGTGGCTTGTGAGTGTATTTGGTAGATGGAAACTCAAAGAAGTCTGTTGTATGTATCTATGTGTGTGATTGTGTTTGCCTTTCTTCACCACTTAACAATCGGTGTTGGTGTGTTTACATTCCAATAATTTAGCAGTTCGGCAATAGAGGCCAAGAGAATAAGTACTAGGCTTTAAAAAAATAAGTCCTGGGTTCAATTTGTTTGACAGAAACCCTTCAAAGTGGTGCTTCAGCATGGTTGCAGTCAGATGACTGAAACAAGTAAAAGAAAAGAAAGACTATACACAAAAGAAATGTACCGAGAATTGAGACAGGAAAATGAGAGAAGTGGTTGTGTACATTAAAGTATCATACCAAATATTTTCCCCACCAAAAAAATTATGATTTGGGTTTTTTAAATTGTTAAAATTTGCTTGAGTTTCTGTAAGGGTAGAATTGCCAGCCATATCCCCAAATTAGGGGTCATATTTCAAATTTTAATTTCCATAGGTGCAGAATTCTGTAACTAGAGTTTCTGTAACATGGAGGATATCTGTATATCAGTATTTTTCCATCCACAGAAAGAATGAAAAAAGACACTAGTTTACAATTGTCACAGTACAGCAACAGTGAAAGTCAGCAGCATATACTGACACCTTAAAACTTGATAACTCTGTAATTATTTGTATCTAATGCATCACCTTTACCCTTGTAGCAGTTGACTACGGTGCTGCTACACCAGTCATTGGGTATGACTCCTTCATGTATCACCTGATTGACTATATAGGTGACTAGACTATAGCCAACACCGCCAGATATTTTAAGCATCTCTGCGGTGATTCCTGATGGGTGGGGGTGAGGGGGCTTTCCCTGTCTTCACACTCTTAATTGCTTTATCTACCAAGGTACTGTCAATTCAGATAGCTGATCCCTCTGTTGGGCCGACATTTGGCAGACTCTCTCCCATTCATTCTCTACATTTAGCAACCTTTCATAGTTGTGTCTCCAAGTTTCTCTCCTTGCAGCCTCATTAAATGCAAGTAAGCCATCATCCATGTGGACACATTTCTCTCCTATGACATCACGATCCTCCGCACAGACATCATCATAAAACCGGCCGACAAGAAGAGCATGGTTTACTTCTGTTAGCATTCTGAGGGAGGCTTTTTTTTTTTAGTTGTAAGAGATATGCTTAAAGGGAGGGTACTTCTAGCAACTCTTTAAGCACTTATTCTGCTTGTCCTTATATATATATATATATATATATATATATAGATATATAAAATAGTAACATATTGATTTCAAATGAAATTGTTGGGAGAAAAAGGAAAACAAGAATTAAATAGAAAAGAAAGAACAGATTATTCAGTTATGAAGAAACAAGTGCAAGAAAGGAAGAAATAAAGAGAAACAAAGAAGAGCATTTTCTGCTGATGTTCATGTAGGACCCATGCAAGCATTGAAAAGTAAATGTTAAACAAAAATAGTGTATGTATATATCTATCTGTCTGTCTATACGAGGTGGTGCTGAAAAGGTCCTGGCTTTAAGGGTATTGTGAACGGCCTGGCTAGAGGCCCAACCATCCGAGTTCTTTTACAGGGCTCAGAAGAACTGAAGGACCGCTGCAATATCCATGTGAATCTGAGAGGGGAACATGTTGAATACAATCATAAGTAACTGATCCTCATGTATTTTTTTTTACCCAAAGCCAGGAATTTTCCAGTACCCTCTTGTATATGTATCACCATCATTGTTTTGACATCCACTTTTCCATGCTTGCATAAGTCAAATGGAATTTGTTGAGGCAGATTTTCTATGGCCAGATGCTCTTCCTGGCACCAACATTTACCTGTTAGCAAACAGAGTAATATTTCCTCCTCCTTCTCATCATCATCATTGTTTAACATCCTCTTTCCATGCTGGCATGGATTGGACAGGATTTGACAGGAGCTGGCCAGGCAGAAGCCTGCACCATACCTCTGTGTCTGTTTTGGCATGGTTTTTATGGCTGGATGTCCTTCCTAACACCAACCACCCCACAGAGTGGGCTGAGTGCTTTTGAGGTGAGTTTTGGTATGGATTTTACAGTTCGATGCCCTTCCAAATGCCAACCACTTTACAGTGTAGACTGGATGCTTTTTAAGTGGCACCTGCACTGCATGTTCACCAAGTAACTTTGCAAGACAAAGAATCTTTTATGGTTTAATCTACCCTTCAGTCTGTGAAAGGCAGATTGTTGCCAACATTGGTTGTAGCTCCCTGAATGCTCTTATTCTGGCTACTATACTTTTGGAGCATCCACCTCACTTGTTAATTACATCTCTTAGATAACAAAAGCTATCAACTACTTCTAGTATTCAAATGAGTCAATTCTAGTGTATTTGTAGTATGTACTGCAACATTGTATCTTTTACATACAAAGCTTATCTTCCTTGCTAATCTGCTTGTGATTCTACCACATTACTTGTGTCCATTGAGTACAGCATTTGAAGTTTATACCTACTCCTTTTCTGTGTATCAAACAAGGCCATTTCCCTGAAGGTACTAGGGTCCTCTCTTCTTTCCTACTTACTAAGACCTTTGCTTTTGCTAAGTTTACCTTCAGACCTCTTGATTCTAGGTTTAGCTTCAATGCTTGGAATTTCTCCTTCAGTTCCCTTATAGATTCTATAGATTTTATGTGTGTGTGTCTATATGTATACACACTATTTTATCGAATCCAAAAATACTTTGCAAACTATTATTCAGAGTTTCATGTAACCATTTGTCAGAGAGTTGTGATTATTTAGACTGAATTATTGCAACTATCCGACAAATGGTTACATGAAACTCTGAATAACAGTTTGTGAAGTTTTTTTCTTGGTTTCAGTAAAATAGTATTTTACTCTACCTTTGGTATTCAAGTACTATTTTTACCACTTTATTTTGCATGTATGTGCTTACATGTATATCTATGTATAACACACACACACACACATATATATATAATAAAATGTATGGTATATACCTGGTAGCTTACTGCCAAAACACATTCACACTCACAGTGTTCGTTGTGTATTTGGTTAATAAGAGAGATGGAAGTTGTGAGAATATTTATTAATCACTACGATTGTTTTGACCCATCTAGCATTGATCCCTCATAGGTGGGATGCTTAACTACTGGTTCAGGAGCGCATACTCAGGAGGGTATACTCTGCCACATCTTCACCACGATCCTCTTTCTATTCCAACTGGAGTAACCACATATATCCCCCAACAGCAAAACACCTGTTCATACTTTAACATCTCATTACTTGGTATAAAACCACCTACCTCAATACTACTTGCCCTCCTCCTCAGTTAAGGGGCTCTTGTCTTGTTTTGTTAGCTACATGGTAATCTTTCTAATACTGGTACCACATAGAAAAGCACTCAGGACACTGTAAACTGGTTGGCATTGGGAAGGGCATACAACCATAGAGACTATGCCAAAGCAGACATTGCAATTTGGCACAATCATCTGGCTCACTGTCTAAACCATGACAGTATGGCAAAATGGGCATTAGATGATGATGATGAGATAGACATTTTGATACTAGATGAAGTTGTAAGTCAACAAGCTTATATCTGGATACAAGTTGTTTAGTTTAATATTTCAAAGCATTAGGGCAGTGACCTGGCAGAATCATTAGCAGACCAGGCAAAATGCTTAACAGTATTTTGTCTGTCTTTACATTCTGAGTTCAAATTCTGCCAAGATCAAATTTGCCTTTCATACTTTTGGGGTTGATAAAATAAGTACCACTTGAGTATTGGTGTTGATGTAATTGACTTATTCCCTCCCACGAACTTACTGGCCTTGTACCAAAATTTGAAACCAATATTTCAAAGCATTGAATAAATGCTGAATCTTATTTCACATAAAGCAAATTTTCTGTGCAGGTTATTCAGTAACTTTTTTCTCCTTTTTCCTTATTCAAAAGTGGTTGTTGCCATTGCAATAGTTGAGGTATCACACACATCTGTGACAATGAAAAACTGCTACTTCCATAGTTTCTTTGCTCTTGAGAGCATATGGTTGGTGTATAGTAGGCAAAAGCAATCATGTCCTTCCAGTCGCTCACGCAGCTGTGTTTTATCCTTTCCTCCTGAGTGCTCATGTATTGTTATCAACGAGAGTCCTTCATCATTAGAGTGTGTGTGTATGTGCATGCATGTGTTTGTGTGCGCGTGTGTGTCTATTTACTAGTGTGTTCCTTTATGTTAGTAAAAACACATGACTTAATTATTTGATAGAGATTGGTAAAATACATACCAGTATGCTGTAGTCCACTGTCTGCAACTAGTAAAAAAATGTATAAAATGTTTTGGAATTATAAATCTCTTGAGATCAATTGGAAGAGAGAAAGGATGTTGGAATGTTGAGATACTGTGCTTAACTGTTACTTCATTATGTCTATCCTTTACTAATCTGATTTCTTTGTAATAATTCAAATTATATAATTTGCATGCAATAGCTAAAGAAATTCATATTTTTTTTTTACTTAGACTATCAATCTGTGAAGTTTGTGAATTTCTATATGTTTGTATACCATGGTGAGAAGAGGAACCTGACATCACAAAACTTCCTTTTGTGTGTGTGAGATACTGACTTGGATTGAATTAATTTTTGAAATTGTCTTTTCTTATCTGTCATTTCTTTGAGAACATCTTGCAGTCTGTGTTGAAATGTTTTCTGTTGTCTTGTGTGATGCTGGAACTTTTATATTACTCCACTATTTTAGTGTAATATACAGGGTGTTTGGGCTAAATTTGACAGTTTGCATAAATGGAAAAGAAAATACAATATCCCATCCAGAAATAAAAGTATTTAACAAATTAAAAAATATCAACTAAATTATGGCTGGGTGATAACAGTTTACCCACAGTAGTTGCCTTCACCTTACACCACAGCCTCATGATGGCGGCTCCAGAATCACGCATGCATTCCTCACTGTGTCACTGGGAAGATCTTCAAACACTTTGATTTTAGCCACTAGCTTGGCCTTGGTATTGCAGACTGAGCAGTTGGTGTCATTCTCAATCATACCCCACCCAGGATAACTATTGGGGGAATCTGGAGGCTAGAAATTGGGGCTGGTGAAGTCATAGAGATTCTCTGACATCTACTTCTGACTGTTTCCAGAGGTATGTATGGCAATGAGCCGAATCCTACTGCCATACAATTGGCCTTCCAGCATCAACCTTCTCCAGACATAGCTGTCTAAATTGAGTCTAATGCTCCATTCAATGTTGTGGGGATGAATTTTGGCATGTGGACATAGTCAGAACACTTATTGTGTTCTTTCTTGCTGGCAATGGTTTCATAGTATCTGTTGCAGCTGTCCAAGTTACATCTTACAGCCTTTGTAGTGTTCACAGAGCACTGAACAGCTGTCATGATGTCAGCATTTTGATAGCTAGCATGAATCATCATGACACAGATAACTCTTTTCCTATATTCAGTTGACTTTCAGTCATCCATGTCACTTAACTTTTTCTCAATCATGACTCTAATCTTTACTTCTCCAATGTCATTGACCGTTCACCAATACATCAAGCTGTGCCTGAAAAAGGAAACATTAAAAATCATCAAATTTAGCCTGAACACTGTGTATTTACTATAGATTTTCAACTAATGCTCTTGTTTACTAATCAGTCAGAGATATTTGTAGAACTTTTTTGCCTATTTCTTGTGAAAGTTTTCTTTAGGAAATGAGGTGTGTTTGTGTGTGAGATTCATACTGAGATAGATAAATAATATTATCATTTGTTTCATTCACAGCAATATACTAATTTGTTTGAATGTCTAATAAACACTTTAATATGCAGTACAATAAATGATGAACATGGATGGAATAAATATGGCTATTACAGAGATTGGCTTGATTGTCCTTCTGGATACCTGTAGTCAACTCTAATTTGTACTATTATTGCCAAGCTGGTCAGTATATTCTATTTGTAATGCATATATATATATAAATTTAAAAGCTTTGGAGCAAACTTATTTCCTTTCTTAGTTTGCTTGAAAAAAAATCTATTTAAGTCTATATGCACATGGAATTAGGGTTGGACTATCTTATTCTAATTTACTAACTCTTATATTAATTTATCTTTCATTGTAATTTATTCTATTTATTTATTGCTTCTAAAACTTGCTATATGAAATATTTACATACCATTTATATAACCATTGTAACATCAAAACCAACACAAGCATTCACATACAGAAAGTATCTATACTTGCTTATAGCTGTTTTTGGATTTGGTTCTGACTTGATATTAATATTCACAAGCTGGTTTTTACATATTTGCAACTAAAAATCTTTAAAATTAAAATGAAAATGGCATCATAAAATGTAAGCTTGTTGATAACTCATGTACTTTTCACTAAAATATTTCTCATCAAACAAATATATGAAAATCATTTTTTTTTTCAGCGTAATGTTTTAAATTGTTACTTACTGTTAATTTCTCATGGAATAGCTTGATATACTGTTAGTATAAGACATGTTCAAACTTCCCCATCCACTAAATGCAAACAGAAAATAGTACACTGACAGTCATGGCAGTTTTTCTGCATGTCTTTTGCTGAAAGATCAAGAATATAAGAATATATTTACTGTATATCAAGATAATATTAATTGGATTAAATATAGCTATTTCATCATCATCATCATTGTAACATCCACTTTTCTATGCTTGCATGAATCGGGTGGATTTCATTGAAGCATATTTTCTATGACTGAATGCTCTGTCCCCACTCCTTGCTTCTTTCCAAACAAGATAATATTTCCCTTGATATGGAATATTGAAAATGAACAACGCATTTTTCCAGTCATCATGCAATGTCATGACAAGAGTGTACATACATACATGCACAGTTAACTTCCACACCCATACTTCCTATAAATATGTATGTAACTATTTTCTTTTTCTAGTTTCCATTTACCAAATCCATTCACAATGCTTTGATTGACCTGAAGCTAAAAGAACAGTGTTATAGAAGATTGGGTTTATTTGAATCCTTCATGGAGTTTAGTGTAAAATTGTCGAATCATAGGTTCTGGGTGATGATTTTGTAGGGAAAGAATAATCTGAGCTAGTTATTAGAAAAGATAAGTAACTTAAGAAATTGGAACCATGGAGTTTCCTTGTCATGCCATTTCAGTTAGGAATGGGTTCTTTTATATTCATTTAGTTTTAAGGAAACATGTTTGAAGATAACTAAATGAAACACGAATATGATACTGGAGAAAAAATAGCAGTGTATTGACAGTATTTGTGTTAGTGTGTGTTGAGCCTATGTATGTATATGTATGTATGTATGTATGTATGTATGTATGTATGTGTGTGTATGCATGTATGTATGTATGTGTATATATATATATGTATGTATATGTATATATATATATATATATGTGTGTATGTATATATATATATGTGTGTGTGTGTGTATGTATATATATATGTGTATATGTATGTATATATATATATATATATATATATGTATATGTAGGTATATATGTATATGTATATATGTGTATGTATATATATATGTATGTGTATGTATACATATATATATGTATGCGTATGTATAT
>NC_068981.1:119938423-119963858 GCF_001194135.2 Octopus bimaculoides | reverse complement strand
TATGTATATGTATATATATATATGTGTATGTATATATATGTATGTATATGTATATATATATATGTGTATGTATATATATGTATGTATATATATATATATATATATATATGTATATAAATATATATATATGTATATATACATGAGTGTATGTATATATATGTGTGTATGTATATGTATATATACATGTGTATATATATGTATATATGTGTGTATATATGTATATATTTGTGTGTGTGTATATATGTGTGTGTGTGTGTGTGTGTGTGTGTGTGTGTGTGTGTGTGTGTATGAGCAACTTATCATGTCGGGGAATCTTCTAGGTTTTACCTTACCTTTTTATACATGTTTATAAATTTTACTTGAGGATGGTGGGTTTATGCGATGATGTAATCTGTGAATGCATCCATAAAATGGAACCAAAACAGCTGTAGTATATTTTAAACGTCATTTGTGTTCTTTTTTTATATATATTTATAGGTGCTTATGTAATAAAAGACATCTCTGTTTCTCCACAAAAAAAAATCTAATTGAGATTATATTACTGGTCTCTATCAAGTTATTTGGTCTCACTGGAGAGAACAGTCATCATCGACAATGGAAATGTCAAGTGGAATTCTATTGAGATTCCATTCCGTATAGTGAATATTTGTGATGTGAAGATAAGAAATATAGTGAGTTGAATGGCTTGAATATATATAGGAGTTTCAGGAGCACTGAATAAGGTGGAGGAAAAATATGCATCTAAAATATTTTTATTACACAATGTTCACCTTTACTATTCCAACTTTATATGTTAACCATAGTTTGTGGTGAGCACTGTAATAATCAATAATCCAGTGTAAATATACTTAGTTTGGTAATGTTCTTGAGGAATCCATATATATCATCACCATTTAATGTTCCTCTTTCCATGCTGGCATGGGTTGGACATTTCGACAGGAACCAATGAGCCTGATGGCAATGCTGAGCTCCAATATCTTCTTTGACAGTTTCTGTGATGATCATTTTAACCTCAGGATTGTATCCTTTTTTTCCCTTTTCTCCTAGTATTTAAGGTGTTTTCCTTCACAACCAAGAACTCCATGGTTTGATATCTTGAGGAATGAATGTCCTGTAAATGAAATTAGGAGGATGGAAACTGGAATCTTGTTGGGTGGGTTGCACCTGTAATTCAAAGGTCCAGCCTTGTTACATTATGTTACATTGATTTTGGCTGAGAATTGCATTAACTCTAGCATTACTCTGCCAAATGTAATGCTTATTTATTTATATTGCTTTGAATCTCCTGCTTTTGAGATTTCAATTATATGATTGTTTATTTTTAGAATAATAATGTAGGGTAGTTGTGAGAGGCTGGATCTGGTCAGTTTGAACAAAAAAAAAACAACAATATTTGGGCTGGATTTGGCTGGTTTGATTGCTAAAATATTAAGGCTAATGTAATTCTCAGGCAATTAGGGTATACTCACCTGTATAGAATATACATGTGAGTATAGAATACATAACCACATTTTACACTCCCAAGAGTGGTTGGCATTAGGAAGGGCATCCAGTCATTGAAACTATGCCAAATCAGACTGGAGTCTGGTGCAGCCCCTCAGCTTATCAGCTGTGGGCAAACTGTCCAACCCATGCTAGCATGGACAATAGATGTTAAATGATGATGACGATGATGTCATTAATTTACTAAGGGTTTAGTTGGTCTCACAACTGAAGGTTTATCATGGGAACTGGTGGAGGTCTTTCATATTTGGTTGAGACATCTCAGTGTCTGTCTGGGTGATTTACCTTATTTAGTTTGGTACTTCATAGCTCTGATTTTAAATTTTAGCAGTCACCCCAAATTTACTTTACCATACATCCATTCAGACCTCATGAACTTTGTGCTTAATTAAATAGAAAAAGAAAATTAGTATTTTTTATGGAATGCCATATGCATCTTCATGAAGGCAGCTAGTAGTTAGGGTGTTAGTGTTCTGAACATTAGGTCATGGGGTTTGATTCTGAAGCCAAAGGGCATGGTGTGTTCTTGAGCAAGGCACTTCATTTCACATTGCTCCAACCACTCAGATGAAAACAAATATCAGTTCATCACACAGTTAACCCTGCAATGGAGTGGTGTCTCATTCATGGTGTGTTATACTCTCAGTCACTTGAATGTTTTGAAAATCCAAGTAATCTCCAGCCTCATGAGACTTTATGTATACAGAGTACATAATAGATTTCAGTGAAGTATAAGTCTGTCATTTTGGTAGAATATATTGATTTCAAATTCTGGCACAAGACCAGCAATTTCAGTGGAGGAGATAAGTCATTACATTGACCCCAATGCTCAACTGGTACTTATTTTATCAACCCTGAAAGGATAAAAGGCAAAGTTGACATCAGCAGAATTTGAACTCAGAATGTAAAGACAGACAAAATGCCAGTAAACATTTTGCCCAATGTGCTAATGATTCTGTCAGCTTGCCACCTTATTTTGGTAGAGTATATTGATATTGTTTTGTGTTGGCTGTACCATTTCCATACAATACTTTTTATTCTTTTCATTTACAAAGCATTATAAACATGGAAGATATCATTTCTTACTTGATGTTGGCAAACTTGACTGCTCTGCATATCTTTATGTCAGTGACATTTAGGCATTTAGATTATTTTTGTAAAGCATTAAACACAGCAGTATTTTGTTGATTTAGTTTAGAATACCAACTTTGTAACCAATATCTGTCTCTCTATGAAGCTACTATTAGAAAAATGTTTTTTTGGTTTTCACACATTAAATGTGGTGATAAATTTTTGTTTGATGATATCTAGAGAAAAATTGAATAACTCATCGATAAAAAGTGAACAAAGACAGAATTTATATTTGATTACAGAGAGTCTAGCATATTGGTGCTGCAATGTAACAGGTTGATATGTTGTGTGGGAGGCTTGGCTGCTTTTTTTAGAACATGTGTATTTGTTATGAATTATGTATCAGTAGAATAATCATAGCTGTTTCATAAGTCTTAGTTTTTGGACTTACATAGCACTTCTACACATGTTGTGTAATGATGATTTTTAAAAGGATATGCATGTATTTAGTTTTCCACTCCATTCAAAGAATCTTCCATTCAGCATAGCCATGACTCACTGGTTAGACAATGTAAAAGTGTAATTAATTAGCACTGTATAGAGCTGGAAGATGTTAAAGAAACTTCAAATGTGGAAGTGTAGGGCTCTGCTACTCTTCTAAAGGAATTGTTTTATTAAAACTTGTCAGTTGTGATTAAGTAAACAACAGGTGGAGAATTATTTACTGGAGTTGTAGAAAAAAAGAGAAAATATTTTAGTTATTTTGACAATGTTATGATTAATGTTTTAATCTCCCCTTAGGATTGAAAGGAAAAGGAGATTAACAGTGAATATTTTTGTCTCAAGTGTTTAGAGTGGAAAGGGATTTTTTACTCAGTACTGAAGAAAAATCCAAGCTTATAATGGCATTTTTCTCTCTCTTATTGAGTTGGACTTTGACTGTAAATAGTTAAAAAAATACTTTGGAATGAGGTAGTAAACTGAGGAAACTAATGGGAGTGCAAAACAGACATTATTTCCTTCTTAAGTCGGTAGTAGCATAAAGGAAAAAGGTTGGGCAAAAATTATAAAAATCAAAAGTTGAACATTTAGATAAAGCTGTTGACTTCTGGATAGCCTGGTTCAGATTTGACTGACCATACCTGTAGGAAACATATGGACCAGTGTTTCCCAATGAGAAATAGTAATATATAGGCTAAGTATATGTTAATTTTGAGTAATTTTTGTGTTTAATCCTTTTGGTACCATATTTTTCTTGAAATACACCTCTTTGTTTCAATTGATTTCGAAAATAATGAAGACTATAGTAAAATAATTCAGTCATTATTAAGCAGATGTTTGGAACATTATTTAACAGGAAATTTAAATAGGAAATTGTAATTTAGGTCACTTTAACCCTTTAATATTCAGATTATTCTGTCAATTCTAATGCTTAATCACACTGTTTTCAATTAATAATGCATTATTTCATAGCTTTGAGATTTCAATGATGTGATTGCTTATTTTTAGAATGACATTGTAGGATAGGTGTGAGAGGTTGGATTTGGCTGGTTTGAACATAAAACAGATAGAATATCTGGGCTGGATATGGCCAGTTTAAATGCTAAAGGGTTAAAACAGGAAGTTTATACCAGAGAACCAGGGGCAGTCTTGGGCACATTGGTATTGAAAGGGTTAATTCTATATTTGTAATTTCATGCACATACTGTATATTCTCTGAGGTAAAGGAAATCTTGACATCTTTAGATAGTAAGGTGACTGACCTTGTGGGAAAAATAACCTCTTAATAAGGAATTTTAGGGGAATTTGCTCTAAACAAGGACTTGATTAAGATGAAATTAAAAAAAATTTTCTTAGCAGCATTCGGATGGATTTAAGTTTGCTAAAATTTTCAAAGACAGTTTTATGACTTAATCTCTTATGAAATTTAACTTTCTGAGAGAAAAACAATTGATAAAGGCCTAAATGACTTTTGTGTAGGTGCTCTCTGAGATAGGGAACATATTTCAAAGGTTCCATAAGAGTAAAAGGACTGGGAAATGCTGATATAGCCCACCAAGAGGATTGATGCTTCCCCATACATATCCTGAAAGGCGGCGAGCTAGCAGAAACGTTAGCACACCGGGCGAAATGCTTAGCGGTATTTCGTCTGCTGCTACGTTCTGAGTTCAAATTCCGCCGAGGTCGACTTTGCCTTTCATCCTTTCGGGGTCGATTAAATAAGTACCACTTATGCACTGGGGTCGATATAATCGACTTAATCCGTTTGTCTGTCCTTGTTTGTCCCCTCTGTGTGTAGCCCCTTGTGGGTAGTAAAGAAATAATACATATCCTGATATGCTACTGACTCTAGAGAGAGTGAAGTTTAAGTAGGGGTTAAAAGTGAAAACTGTTAAGCTATCAAATAGTCCATCATTGTGCTCATTCTCCTCTAAGTGATTGCTTTTTTTTTAATATCTAGTATATTGCTTCCTAACCATGTGGTCTCATGTTCAGTCCCATTGTATGGAATCTTGGGCAAGTGTCTTCTATACTGGCCCTGGGCCAACCGAAGACTTAGGAGTGGATTTGGTAGATAGAAACTGAAAAAATCTCATCTTTTGTGTGTGTGTGTGTGTGTGTGTGTACATCCTTGTCTTGACATCACTTGATGGTTGTTAACAAGCATCACTGTCATAGAAGCGTTGTTTGCCTCTGGTCTACCATGAAAAATGTGTTTGGCTCTGGGAAAGCATTATTTTGCTTGGAAACAAAGTGAGGGTTGGTGACAGAAAGGGCATCCAGCCGTAGAAAATCTGCCTCAATGAATTCTGCCTGACCTGTGCAATCATGAGAAAGTTGATGCTAAACAACGATGATGACATTGAGTTGACAGTAGATGAATCTAGAATTTGGAAAAAACAAACCCACTAACTTGTGGAAGCTTCCTTGGTGACTCAGTCTTGTGATCTCTTGATGGTGCAAGAACTGTGTTAAAAGATTCTGCTACAATTTTGGTATATCATTGTTTTTGTTGTCATATAATGTTAACCTTAACTGTGATTATATTATTTGTGCTTAGGCTTTGAAACATCTTGAGATTTGAAGGATGATGAGCTGACTGATCATATAAAGCAGTGGATCTCAACTGGTGTCCAAATGGCCCGTAGTGGCCTATATAAGGTTTTTGTTGTTAAAATTGATCTGCAACAAATTGGTAATACTTCTACAATACCAAAAATATTTTTTTTATACAATTACTAATATTTAATTATAAAAATATATGAATTTTTTAAAGATTGAATGGCTAGGAGGGTCCATCTGAGTAAAATAGGAATCAAAGGAGTCCATAAGAAATTGTTGATATAAAGTTAGATTGTTAATAAAGTGCTGATAGATGTGAATAATAGTGAAGAATATCCTCAAAGTGTTGCTGTTATGGGGGGAATGATAGTAATTTGGATTTGTGCCTAAAACTAGTGATGTTAAAGTACAGTAATATTGATATTGTCCTCTCATAAAGCTCTCCAGATTAGAACAAATTATTATTGTCTTGATTGAGCAGATGTTCCAGCTGTAACTATTCCACCTTATTTGTCTTGGACTACATTATTTGAAATTTAAAAAAGAAAAACAAAACAAGTGGAATTTGAAGAAATTTGGTTGCTATTTTCTGGCAGGTTGAACAGTCACTTAGAGACTTTCTCATTGGCTCATCTGAAACAAGTTTGTTGCTTTAGGAAGATGGTAGATATGTTTGAACAGATGACAGATAATGAGTGTTTACTTGATTTTGAGTATATTGTTAATGATATCTACATCAAATATTTTTTCATTACCTGTGATAAAAGGTATTTCAACTGGACTATTCTGTTATCCAACCCCCTCCCCCCGATATTATTGTGTCCTACAACCATTTTATCCAGTGTATCACATTTCTAATTTGTTTTTAGAAAAGATGGTGGGGTATGAAAGGAGCGAGATTTGGCTGCTATTTCTAGAAGGTTAAGTGACCAAATAAAAACACTCCCATTGGCTTGTTTTCATACTTGTGTTGTATTTTCTTGCTGATAGCATCTCTAAGTAATTAACATCATTGATTTTGTTTTGATTTTTAAAAAAAATATTAATATGTAAATTTGTATTCATTGTGGAGACCAATACCTGCCTAATCTATTGGGATTCAATGCAATTGCTGCTATTATTGTTAAGACTAGTGATGGAATGGTTAAAACAGTAGAATGTTTGACGGTATTTAGTTACAGCCCTTCATATTTTGACTTCAAACCTATGTGCTGTCATCTTTACCTATCATTCCTTCTGGGTCATAAAATAAAGTAACAGTCAAATACTGAAGCTAATATAATCAACCAACACCTCTCCACTAATTTCAGGCCTTGTGCCTATGTTAAAAGCTAAGCAGAATCATTTGAGTGTTGGACAAGATGCTTTGTGGAATTTGTTCTGGCTCATTACATTCTGAGTTCAACTCCAGCTGAGGGTCATCATTGCCTTTCATCCTTTCGGAATTGTTAAAATAATGTACCAGTTTAGTACTGAGGTTGATGTAATTGACTTGTCCTCTCTCTTCAAAATCGCTGGTCTTGTGTCCAGAGCTTAAACCTGTCACACTATGTTGCTGCAATAGCAGGAAGAGCTTAAATGTCATCTCTGCCAAGTTCCTGCTAAAGCA
Organism: Octopus bimaculoides; assembly: GCF_001194135.2. Lineage (NCBI taxonomy): Eukaryota > Metazoa > Mollusca > Cephalopoda > Octopoda > Octopodidae > Octopus > Octopus bimaculoides. The sequence continues at coordinate 119,956,612 of NC_068981.1, read as the reverse complement.
TTAATGAACACCACACAGAGAAAAAGAAGATTAAATAATAAAAATAGACAACTGATTGTGTTGCACTTTTGTAGTCAAGTATGGTTATGACTCACTGTTAATGATGTCCCCCATATCTGTTGGTTACTTTTGTTTTTAATAAAAAAAAAAAAGAAAAACAATTTTGTGAGGAAATGAACATATGATGAACCCAGCACTTGTAAATGAGTGAAGCCTAGACTCTTTGCAGTTGAGAAAACTATTGATGATATTTATTCTTCAGATGAAGAGTTTACACTTATGCTGATAATGAAAGTGATTCAGACAATCAAACTAGTGAAAGTGATGAGGAAAGTAGTGATTCAGGTGAATGAATACTGTAGTTGAGAGATAGGCCTGTTATTGTTATTCTCCTGAATTTCTTTGTGATTTAGTTGTATTAGTTTACCTGTAATCATTACTCTTGAGCTACACATGCACCTATTTAGTTTTTACCTCAGGAGCCAAGAGGGTTCAAATGTGTGACAATGTGTAACTACTGCCATCTACTTGAATCTCTAACCAATATTGCTACTACAAAAGGCAGCAAGCTAGCAGAATCATTAGCTCACCAAGCAAAATGCTTAGCAACATCATGTCCATCTTTACATTCTGAGTTCAAATTCTGCTGGTGTTGATTTTGCCTTTCATCCTTTCAGGGATGCTGAAATAAGTACCTGCTGTGCATTGGGGTCAGTGTAACTGATTTACTCCTCTCCTGCAATTGTTGATCTTGTGCTAGAATTTGATACCAGTATTACCACTACAAGCAGGCTTTGTGCCTGTGTTAAAAATCAATATTAGAAATATATGTGGTGATAAGAATCAAAAGAATCAGTTAAAATGTTTTTTTCCCCTGGAAGATTTATGAGTATCAACCATATCTAGGAGGGCATTTATGCATTTATGAAATGAAACAGTTTCAATTTAGAATCAGAGTTAGTATTCAGATAATAAAATATCTGTTGCACCTTTTGGAATGGTAATTTCAAATAGTAATTTATTTGGTCTACCATCCTAGTATTTCTTTGACATGTTTGGTAAAGGATATTAGAAATTTATAAACTGTTCTGCATGAAGTAGTCAGCAGATATATTTGTACAACAGTCTAGACATGTGGAAGGCCAACTGGAAATTCATTTCCACCCAAGCACCTTGAGAATATTTGCTAGTTGGATTCTGTAAAATCGTTATTTCTGCTGCCACCACCACCACCACTACCTCTTCCTCTTCCTTCCTCCTTGTCCTTCCCTCTATAAACTTATTCAGTTTAGTTTCTGTCATTTTTGGTCGAATTCTAAATATGTATAATTTTCCCCAATAAAACCTATGTATACGTAAAGCCTCACATGTAAGGTTTATCTTGAGGATTTCACTCCAGCTCAGTAGCAGTCAACTGTAGTAAGTTAAATATACATGTATAATGACTTTGGTTAATAATTTCAATAAGTTGTGGTTGATTTACTGGGTGAGTTGTTTGAAGTGAGGTTTTAACTTATATTACACCCAAGACTATCAGAAATCTTATCATTGATGATATATCAGCTAGAAATTGAATCAAACAATAATGTGCTGGTTACTAATATATTTGCATTACCTTATGCTCAGTATTGTTTTAACAAGCAAATTACTAATATGCTTTAGTTTACTAAATATATTGTACATTAAAATGGTGTCAGGTTCTTGGAAGTAAGATTTAATGACTTCTCAAATATATTTTTGTGTGAAATGCTTAAATTATTAATTACAGATATTTTTTACCTTCAGAGTTTCTTTGCGAAAACAACACACTTAAGGAAATATTTGGTATTATTCAATAAAAGAAAGACTCAAGTTATTTCAAATAATAAAATCTCCTTTCTTTATTGAGAATGATTTGTGAAATGTTGATATCTTTTTTCAATAATTTCAGTTATGTTTGTATTACATTTGGTAATAAAATTTAAAAGGGAAATGTTTCATTTAGGGAAATGTTGGCAATTTCTTTTAGAATTCGTACTTTATTTTGGCAGGGAAGAACTTTCATCTACATGACCTTTGACGTTATTACTTTCGATGTTGGCCAAGATAACAGGTAAATTGTCACCAAATACATTCAGTGTGAAATATTCTACAAATATATCTATTGAGTGAAGATGCGCATGGGCTCTCAGTTTGTCCCCTTTTCTCTGGATCTGTTGCATCAGTTGGGTCTAATTTTGACATGGCCTTCTGTGCTATATTTTTTCCAGAGTAGAGAATGTCTGAAGTGCCAACCTCACAGACCAGTGAGATTGAAAACGGCTCGCAGGAGATATCTATTGTGCATGTGACAATACCTAACCAACCAGTCCAAGTGCAATCTGTTATACAATCTAGCCATCAACCATCAGTGATACAGACAACTGGCCCAAATGTTCAGACTATTCAGGTAGGTTGAGCCATGTTGCTGCCACTGTTGCTGTTGCCACTATTGTATCACAAAACTCTTCTAGAAATCCTTCTCTTTAATTTATTGATTCTCTTAGTTTCATCATGTTCGTTATTTCCCTTCTAACACTCCATATAATTATCTTCTGTTGCTAACAGTCCTAAGTTATCCCTGCTGATGGCTTCTTTATAAAACTTATCTGTAAATCTTGAAACACTTGTCATCATTTTAATGAACTGACAGCTCTAAATTCTAACATTTTTCTAACCTTAGTAAATGATAAAGGCTTTGGAGCATTTTTCTATCTAATTTATTAGCTGCTTTGGTTTTATTTCCTCTCTTCTCATTTTGCAGCCTTTTTTATAGAAACATACTTAATATAAAAACCAAGATGGCTTTTAAAAATTCTTTATATTGAGTTATCTTCATCTTGTGTTTGGATACTCTATCCTGTAAGCCAGCATTGTTCTAATGATGCATTTTATTCAGGCTAAGTTGGAAGATCTCTGAAGTATTAACTTTCACTGGAAGACTGCAATATGAGAGTCTGCATTTACTTTCTTTCCTTTCTTATACTTATTTCTTTTATTCTCTTATTTTCTTTAAAATATCCAAAATGGTAACTGAACTTCTTCATTTCATTGATTATCTTCTTTCAATGACTTATTTAAATCATAAATCTAAAGGTTTTTCTGAATTCTGTTATATCTTCTTATTATTTCCTCTTACATCTGCATGCCTTCTTCTGAGTAGTTTATAATAAATGAATGGGAGTATTTTATTTGGTAGATGACTTTCACTTTAATTCTTTACTTTGAACTTTGATTTTTAATATTTTGGTTAATTTATAGTTGGTGAAATCTCATTGTTAAATAAAGATTAAGTTGCCAAAAAGAAAACTATGTCCTTAAGATACTAAATAATTTTTTAGGTCTATTTGCACATCTGTTTCTATCACTGGTAAGTCTTCACCTAATTTGACCTCTTTAAACATTCTTTCAGGTAGCTACAGTAAATGATGATATGACAGATGGTGCTGAAGGAAGAAAGAGGAGAGAGATATTAGCTAGAAGACCTTCATATCGGTATTTATCTTCATTTCTGTACCAGCAAACATGCTTTTTTTTTTACTCATGTTTTCTCTTGATCTGTCTTTGGATGCCATGTCTTAATCTTATCCAATTGGTTATTTCTGTTGCACATCCTATGTGAAGTGGCCAAACCTTGTCCATGCTTGATAGCCTTCTGAATTAAGGGAATCTTGTAGAATATTTTACACTGAAATTATTGGTGATATAAATAATGTGAAAGTACTTGTGCTTATGGATTCAACCATATGGCCATAGTCTTTCAAACCGGTTTTCAAAAGTCATGTAAATTGATAGTTTCTTGACCTTGTTTTATTGATTGTTCAGTGTTATTATTTTTGTGTGTTTGTTTTGTAAATTTCAGTCAGAAAGAAAGAATAAATATGATCTTGAAAATGTTAGCATTGTTTTAAAAACAAATTTATCAATTCTTATTTTGTCTTCTGGTATTTTGAAAAGTTGGAAAATTATTTAAGCTTGTGGTCATCAATCTCTTGTTTTCAGTGGGTAAAATATTCTTTAGCTTTACTGCTGCTAAGAAGGCATTTTGGAACTGGGGGACTATTTGTCTTACTCAAATGAGAAAAATGCTATGAAGCAGCCTAGTTTTGTCAAGTAATTTCTGTTTTAGCAATGGGGAAATATTAATGTTTAAATTTGTTTATATCTTTTTGATTGAAATGGCAACTTGAAAAAGGCATATGAAAGCAAATTTTCCAACAATATCCTTTCAATATAAATTTCTTTTAATGGTACCAGGCTACACATTTTTAGTGGTAAGGGATGTAGTATATTGAATTGGTCCCTACATATGCTTAGTATTTCTGTTATTGACCTTTGAGGAATGAGGCACATGAATATCCTAGTGCGATTTAAACTCAGAATATAGGAAAACAAAGCAAAAATTCTGAATGATGTTTCTGTATGGTTCTATTTCTTCCACTCATCTCTATTTTAATATATATATATATATTGCTGTGAGGGATTAGAACTGTTTTGTTCTGCTTCTAAAAAACAAAACACAGTGAAAGTTTGCTATCAAATTATTTTTATTTCAAAAACTATTTTTCTGTTACTGAACAAAACTATTCTTTTTGAAGCAGTTTATGCAAATCAAAGTAACCAAAACTACATTTAGTAAATGTCTTTTGTGTTATGTCTTAGAATTCTTTGTCATGGGTTGGCTTCATGAGTGAAAAATTCATAAAGACTGCTACCCAGTTTGACTGCAGGCTTGCTGGTGGTTGACAAAACATAGATGGGGCAGACAGGCCCTGCTGCAGTGGTGCAAAGGAAATTCTGTTCTGGGTTCAATACTGCTATGTCCTGGTTCTTCTTTTTCAATCTCCTTTTGTTCTCATGTGTTCTCAAAAGAGGAGACTGACTGGTGAATAGTGTGTTGCAAGGTCTCACAATTGGAGGCTATAGTACACCACTGTCAATGATCAATGAGACAGACACCAAAAACCTCTGGGAGTCCTTGTACTGTTTCTTTGGTGTTCCTCCCTCACAATGTCCAGTGGAGAGAATGGCTTTGGTGCAGGTGATTTCTGCTTGTTTGAAGACTTCAGTGTTAACTATGGACATTGAGGATGATACAGAAGCATTGTTGGTGGAAGAACTCAAGGAGTTGCAGGGGATATTGTAATATACATTTAGAAACCTGTTGATATAATCAAAGTTAAGTTTTTTTTTTTCATTTCTGTTGTGGAAATATGTTTATATGGTGTTTCCTGTTGATCTATTTAAAACACTTGAAAAAAACAATCAAGGCTTTCAATGATGTTATTGTAAACTGACTCAACAACTAATATTCACCAGTCATTTAATGTAGGGATTCTGTTTATTGATTTGAACCAGACTTGTTTTAGTCATATTGAAAACTGCCATAATTCTAAATAACCTTATTAGTTATAAGATAAAATGATCTGTGGCAATAACAGAAAGAATGCTATTTTATTTTACAATGTTTACATATTTTACAATATGTTTAATATGTTTTAGAATGTTTACTATTTTATTTTACAATAACATGTTCTCTCAAAATCACTGAAATAAATTCAACTTGAGTTATTTTAAGCTGGAATTCATTCCTTTTTTTTGTTGAATAAAATTCTCCTTTCTAAACTTGCATTTTCTATTATTTTTCTCTAAATTGTCTTATAAAAAAGAAATACAAAATTTTATTTCAGTGTTTTAGGAACATTTTTGAATCCTATAGAAATTTAGAGAATCATGGTTAATATACATTTCAAATGGTTAGTTTTCCGTTCAGTTTTCTGGCCCTGGAATATAACATTACCACATCAACTGTTGATTTTAGTTTGAGAATATAATCAATTTTGGCATAATGTTTTTGTGATAGCACATGGATATCAAACATTCCTGAAACCAATACAATTTGGATAGTTGGTTATATAATACATGGATTGATGTATGAATGTTTTAAAATATAAATTAATAAATAATATTGTTTTGCTTGACTGAGAGTAAAATAATATAAACAAGAAGTGGGTTTTAAATGTCAGCTAGACTTCTACCCTTAATGGCAAGTATATTTTTTACACACTCACACAAAAGAAAGAAAGAAAAAGACCAAAACTACTACAAGAGTATTTACTGAAAGAAGTTTTTGTTTGTGAAATGTCCTGAAACTTGTCTTATCTTCATTTTTTTTTTATCATGTGGCTATGATGTGACATTTGGTGACAGAATCCTTTAGAACAGTTGTTTCAGTGATGTCTTAGTTATAGATTTTCTTAAAAATTTTATAAAACTCATTTATTTTTATGTAACTCGTTATATTTTGTGTGTGTGTGTGTGTGCGCGTGCGTGCATGCATGTGTGTGTGTGTGTGTGAGAGAGAGAGAGAGAGAAAGAGAGAATATCTGTGCATGACTGAGATAGTGAGAGGTATAATTATTTTTAAAAAATATATTTTGCAGTTGCAAGAATTCATTTTTTTAAGCTATTCTTTTCAACAGAGTTGGAAATCTTGCATGTAATGAATCTATAAAAGTTCCTTTATCTCCAGTTTGTTTCTAAATTCTTTTTACTATTAATCTTTCTCTTTCTTTCAATGTATTATGTCTTTTGATTGCAGACTTAGTATCTTATAATAGAAGCAGCATCCAGATAAAATTACAAAATGGAATTCTGATAGTTATGTTACCATGTTTGTCTGCAGTGGCTCATATAATTACATAAAATTCATTAATATTTTGTTAATATTATTTTCTTTTGGGATTTTCTTACAGTAAAATTTTGAATGAATTATCGTCCGAGTGTCCACCTATCAAAATTGAGGAACCTACAAATCAAGACGGTCAAGAGACCACTGAAGCAGCTTCAAACCTCAGTACAAATTCCATACAGTACCAGCCTGCAACAGGTGAGTTCATTCAAACTTTTGAAACTAATTTACTTTGACCTTTTGCCATAAAGACTTTCATAAAAGGTTAGTAATTTCAACCAGTGTTCTTACTGTGAGAAGAAATATTCTATTTTATTTATTTACATCTATATTTAGATGAGTTTCTTCTTTCAATTTTCAAGATCTCTGATTCTTTTTTATATTCAAATATAAATTTGAATGACATTGCAGAGTAAAATCCATTGTAAAAGTGAATTATGTCACTTCATGGCAAGTGATTTCATTTCTAGTGTAGCATCAGAGAAAATGATTTTTTAAAATTAAACAATCTTTGGAAATTCATTAAACACACAAAGGCTAGTCTCTAAACATTTCCAGTTATTTTAGCTTTATAAATTTTTTTGATACATGAAAAGAGCTGGACTCATTGTGTCAAAGAGTGAACTGTCTGAAGTTCACGCTTATATAAGTTTATACCTTCTTCTATTTTATTTGGGATTGTCGTAATATAGTAGAGGGTGGCAGTTTTGCAAACAAATATTGACTATGTTCATTTGTATAAACAATAAGAAGAGAGATATAACAGTGATATTAATAAATGGATTGCAATAATATGGGCAGAAGTCTGTATTTTTGTAAAAAAATCAAGAGCTGAAAATCAACACTTACAGTGTGTTTTCAAAATAAAATGTACATGGTAAAAATAATGTTAGCTTATGGAGAACTGTTCCATTTTCTGAAGTCATCATTGTTGACTTAAGTACACACAATTGATTCTTGCCATCCTCTTAGATTGAATCGCTTGTGTAGAGACTGAATTGTTTGCATCTTTTATATTCACTTGTCCATATCCCTGACCAATATGCTGTCTGTCAAAACACACTTGACCCCTCTCCTCTTCAAACCCAGCCATCATTGTCTCTGTTGTTAATTAGATGGCCTGATCACTACCCACTCAAGGCTTCAGATCTCGCATCTTCTTTCCTCTGAACCATTTGTTATTTCAGCTCAGTTAATCAACAGAGCTCTATCAGTTATTTTACCTCTGCCTCATGTTAGATAAGTGAATGGGCAAAACAGTTGATCCTTCATTATCTCCCATCGCTAATTGGGTGGCATTTATCCACCATATCAACACATGGAACACAATCAAGAAAACAAAGGATTCCTCTGTGTATTACAAGGTCTGCAATATATTTTGACTCACAAATTTCAGTTGGGCTTTTTAGTCCCTTGACAAATGAGTCTGTAGTCTGCTACACTTCAACAAAAATGGTGCTGTAAGTTGTACATCTTCTAAGAAAGTTACTCTATTTGCTCTCCATTTTATCACACATACAAAACCTTTCTCCACAACACCATGCTCACCACCATCTATAGACAGTTACCTAATGCATGCGATTCACTAATTACCCAACTGTACAAGTTGATCACTCCTAATAGAGTTCCCTCTGTTTCTCTAAAACAATGTTGCTCTAGTACTAACTCCTATTCCCATCAAATATTTCATCTCTTCTCTTTGTAGAGAAATCTATCACAACCTATGGAAACACACAACAGTATATTTCACTCCCAAAGAGAATGCTTCCACAAAGCCTTCTAACCTATCAAGTTAAAAGTGCATAAACAATCATCTCCTTTATTACTTAAACTCTCTCTCCTTGCCTGGTGGTCACTTGTATGGCATGGTTTCCTTAGAGATAGATCTATCAGAAACTTCCTTTCCTATGTCCCTTAAGAACTTTGATGGAAGCAATGGGTGTTATCTTTGACAATTACAAAACCTCTGTCTATGTTTGCATAGGAGTCCTGTAGCTAAGTTGCTTACCTATAAGTTGCAAACATCAGTTATCTCTTGGATCAGAATTTTATTCTTAGAATACTCTGTCACACTGGAATATGCCATGGTTCGATTATGTTTCCTGCATTCAGTTGCCTACGAGGTTACAGAGTTCACTTTGGAACCATGTGGTTCCAGGTTCTATTCTATTGTGTGGTCTGTTTTGTAAGTTCTTTGGGATGAGTAATGCCTTGTGGATAAAATTTGATAGAAGAAAACTGTATAGAAGCGTGTCACATAATATGAGTGTACACATGTGAGTGATTGTTTTTGTGTCTTCATATTAATACCGTTTGAGTGATGGTGTAATTGTTTTCATCTCTAGTAAACAGTATCTCTTGTATCTTGGTGGTGGCTTCATTGATTTTGAATGAAGATCTGTAGAATAAGAAAATGCCTTCCTCAAAAACAAGTAAAAGTTGGCAACAGGAAGGGTGTCTAGTCATAGGATACTTCTTCAATAAGTGCCAGTCAGCCCATGCCAACATGGAAAAAGTAGATGTAAAAACGATGGTGATGACACTGATGACTTTTCTATCTGTACATCACTTGCCTTACTATTGCTGATGATAAAACTTCCATTCCTTTTTATTTTTCTGATCCCAAGCATCATCCACATCTAACATAGATACTCCATGCCAGACTTGAACTGTTTTTGGTGACCTCAAGAAAAAAAAAAAGAAAGAAAGAAAGAAAAGAAAAACTCTTTCAATGGGTACAACACCCAGTCACCATGAAAATTGTACATACATAACAATGCCAAAAGAGTACCTTAGAGACTAAGCTGCTTCTCTTTGGCCAGTAGATAACTTGAGTTGTCACTAGTTGCTTACTGCATACGATGTTGAACCATTAAGAGTTCTGCTCATATATCCTAATGGTGTTGTGATATATGCAAATATTGAAGACTATATCTTTAGTTCATTGGTAAAATCTCCTTCACCTTTACTCTGTAATAACTATTTCTTCTCTATCATTTCTTTTGCTATCTTAACTAATTCCGATCCTCTGATCTAACTAGTAGCATACCACATGTATCTTTTCCCTGCTTGATGCATTTGTATCTCATCTCATTTTTTCATCCTCAACACCACATTGCTCAATCACTTCTCCCAAAACTGCATCCCTCTTCAATTTTTTCATTGCCATGTTGGTGTTGTTTTACTTCAGGTCAGCCCTTACTGAGCAAAGCTATTTCAGTCTGCTTTGTATTTCCATTTGGACAATGGCCAGTTTGTCCTTTCTGTTTTTGAGATAGTAAGGCAAAGTTTAAGGGAGATTTGGTTGTTATTTCTAGCAGGTTGAATGACTGCATAGAGACTCCCTTGTTGGCTATTTGCTTGTGTTTCCTATATTGAACATCAACTACATTCATCTCACCTAGCTTTGATGACACAAAGTTTATAGACACTGCCCTCCTCTTACTAAAAAAAAAAAAGAGAGAGAAAAACAAACAAAAAGCAAATGTTTGAATGGGCTTTGTTTTGAAATACTTGGTGGTAAAGTTGATTTTGCTATCATGAGAAAGCCAACATCTGAATAATTTTTATTTCTTAATGGATATTTGAATTTTAAGGATAAGTTCTTTGGATATGATATGTGCTGTGAATTTTTAAATCTGATTTAGTGATTATATTCAGTTAAGTGAGGGATAGCATTATGTTCTCCCTCAACATATAATAGTTTACTTCTTGACTCTGTTAACCCCACCTTTCTCTCTCTCTCTCTCTCTCTCTCTCTCTCTCTCTCTCTCTCTCTCTCTCTCTCATATATATATATATATATATACGTAAATATATACATAAATATTTCATCATCATTATCATCATTATTTAACATCTGCTTTCCATGCTGGCATGGGTTGTACAGTTTGACTGGAGCTGATAATCCCGAGAGCTGCACCAGGTTCCAGTCTGATTTGGCATGGTTTCTACAGTTAGATGCCCTTCTTAACATCAACCACTCCAAGAGTGGGTGCTCGTTATGTGCCACCAGCATGGGTGCTTTTGTGTGCCACTGGCATAAGTACCAGTTATGTGGCAAGTCTTCTCAATCAAGCACAGCATATCACCAAAGGTCTCAGTCACTTGTTATTGCCACCATGAGGCCTAATGTTCAAAGATCGGGCTTCACCACCATGTCCCATGTTTTCCTGGGTCTACCTCTTCCACAAGTTCCCTCCACAGTTAGAGATTGGCACTTCTTTACCCAGCTGTCCTCATCCATACACACCACATGACCATACCAGTGCAGTCATAGTAATAATTTTATATTTGGGTTTACAACTTGTAGTATGTTGTTTAAAGCCCATCCACAGTATTCAGCTATCTGATGTCAACAACATTATGGAGGTATATGCCACTGAATTTCTTCTGGAATTCCTTTGTGTCTGTAGAGTTTATAAAATATGAGAGAAAGAAAATGGAATTTATGAAACTTTTTATTCAGAACCACTATGATCATTTTGTACTAGTGGGATGCTGTACAAACAGTTGTCATGCATCATGGATGCAGATGTGTCTCTTCAAGTGACTTTTCAAAAAGTACTTAATTTTTTACTTGTTGTTTACCGTATTTCTATAACAATACACTTTGCTTAGTGTAGCTTACAATCCATTTCCATGAATGAAAGAATTCTTCTCATATGAACAATAAAAGAATAAAGAATCAAAATATAAAATAAATAAATCAAATAAATCAAATAAAATGTAATACACTGATAAAAAGACACTGGTAAATAAAAACAAAATATACATGCGGCAATCAAAATAGAACAAATAATAGAATCAGACATTTATATTGGCCTTTACATTTCATCAAAACAAATAATTTAATATGTCCATATATACATATATATATACACTTACATACATACACACATATATCCAGTTCTCTATATATTATATATTTATACACGCTTGTGCACGCGCACACACACGCGCATATATAAGCATATATATACACCCACATATATATATATATATCTATTCATACATGATGGCTCACCTGCTAGAAATAGCAGTTAAATTTCCCCTCAAAATCATATCCCCACCATATTAAGAAAAGACACATATGGGCCTTGATTTCCTGCAAAATGCAAAAATGGGACAGTCATAGCAGGAATTTCTTTGATCATAGGTCTGCTTGATGAGGGATGACTTAAAGTTGAAGAAGAACAAATTTGTGTTATAGGTCATAACACCTTAAGAGGTAAAGAAAATTGTATTTACCACATTATATCCCAATTGTTCTTCACTTTCTCTCTTTGGTTTTATGGTGTGTTGTTTCTTTTTACCTAATTGTTACCAGCAAAAAGTATATGAAATGTTGTTTGTACAATAATAAATGCTTCTTTCTTCAAGCTTAGTCATAAGTGATCTCAGAAATGATTTATGTCCATCTTTGTACACTGTGTGTGTGTATTAACTGAAATTAAAACATAAGTGATAGTGAAATAATGAAATAATTGCTGTGCTCTAATCACATTGTAATAGGGTTTACTCGTCTTTATAAAACCATAAAATAGAATATTGATTCATACAGTTGGCTTTGTTAAAGCCCAGATCAAACTTATAGTGAAGAATGTTCTAGTTTTCCTGTCTTTCATTTTCAGACAGTGTATCTTGGACAACTGTATTCTACTCACTTTTTTAAAGAAATTAAGAAATTAAGGTGACTGGATGTCTTAAATTACTTTAAATGATGTGAGAGTGTTTTAGTAGATTAAATGATAGAAAACAATTTTTTTGCAGTATTAATGTCTAAAGGTTACTTTTATAAATGGCTATAAATACCATTGACCTTTGCTATAGACACCAAAAATTATATTTCACAATATATCAAAAATAACAAAGTAAGACCTAAGCAGTTCTCTTGATATAAAGAAATGGATCTGTCATCTTTATGATGTTCATGGGATTCTGACAATAATCATGATTTAGATTCTGGTCTATTCTCTAAGTGTACATTTTCCAGCACATTTATTTTGTAAAGCAAGTGAATTTGGAATTTGAAATCTGAAATGGAAATCAAACCGAATCCGACGACTGGTACCCATGCCAACCTCTCCTTCATTGGACACTAAACTCTGCTTGTGAAGACCTGTTGGGGCAAGTGAAATCGTAATTGAACCATACTCGATGACTGGTCACCACACCAGTGGAGCACTAACAGCACTGTTGAGCATGTTCATTGCCAGAGCAGCTGTCTGGCTTCTGTGCTAGTGGCCCGTAAATAGCACCATTAGAGAGTAATCGTTACCAGCGTTGCCTTCTAGCACTTGTGCTGGTGGCATGTTAGAAAATCATTCGAACGAGGTCGTTGCCAGTGCCACTGGACTGGCTCCCGTGCAGGTGGCATGTAAAAAACACCTTTTTGAGCGTGGCTGTTGCCAGTACCGTGCGACTGGCTCTCGTACTGGTGGCACATAAAAGCACCCACTACACTCTTGGAGTGGTTGGAGTTTAGGAAGGGCATCCAGCTGTAGAAACTCTGCCAGATCAGATTGGAGCCTGGTGCGGCCTTCTGGCTTGCCAGTCCTCAGTCAAATCGTCCAACCCATGCTAGCATGGAAAGCGGACGTTAAACGATGATGATGATGATGATGATGATTGAATGAACAAATATTCCGCAAAAATAAATGCTACCAACCAAATGATGTAATGCAAAGAGAAAGTGACTAAACGCTTTTGTAAAAGACCTGCAGAGAGAGGAAATATACCTAGCACCAATTCTTTATTTATGCTCATCTTGAGATACTTCTTGATTGTGTGTAATGGATGAAAGTTATTTTCTAGTTGAGAATTTGTACATTTATAAATCATATGGCAAACAATCCCAGAAATAATAAACTGGTATTTGTGCATATGTATTCATTATTCCTTTTATTATGGTATTTTATAACCAAATATTGCTTGAGCTGTAGAGTTGGTACAAAAAATCTTCGGTTCTGATTCTTCAATTTATGGTATCACTGACACCTGACTCCAACTCCTCTATTTGTAATTAGACTAATCATATAGTTTTTATATTGATTGAAAGTATACAACATATATTGCCAATGTAAATTATGAGACTACTTTTTAGCACCCGAACTTGTTAAACTTTGGATTTGAAGGCTAAATCTATGCTGTTGTGACTTACATTATTTGTTAAAGAAGTTAAAGTGGTGAACTGGCAGAATCGTTAGCATGCTGAGCAAAATGCTTAGTAGTATGAAATTCTGGCTTTACAATCTGGGTTCAAATCCTCCTGAAGTTGACTTTGCCTATCATTTTTCAGGTCAGTCAAGTAAGCCCTGGGGGTCAATATAATCAACTAACTCCTTCCCCACAAATTTCTGGTCATGTGCCTATAGTAGAAAAAATTATTTATTAAAGAAGTTACACATAATAAAATATAAGACAAAACTTGAAAAATTTCAAAACTGAGGCTGTTTTTTTTTTTTTAACCTTTTAGCATTTAAACTGGCCATATCCAAATAGATTATTCTACCTTTGTTGTTGCTTCTATTAAACCCATAAAGCAAAATATGCCGAATATGCTCCTTTGTTATTTCTATTATAGCTTTGAAAAAATAACTGTTACAATCGAACTGCACTCTTCAAAACTTGCACTAAGAATAAGGTTGAGATAAAATTCCTATCTGCTTTTATAGCAAGTTGATGCAGTTAGTTTAACCCATCTCCCTTTGACTTTTAGCTCATGCAAATGAGAAAAACGCATTACTTATGGGATGAACCAATAGTTACTGCTTTCATCTCTTACAGAGATTTTCTAACTAGCTACTTTGCTTGTTGATATAAAAATAATAAACTATAAAAATGTTACGCAAGATAAACAGGAACTTCTTTGTTTATAAATTCAAAATTCTAGAGCTCATCAAAATGAAAACTAAAAGATTGAAAACCTGAAGCTATTTAACAAATGACATTTTAAAAGAAAACTCAAGTAGATACTACCCTGTCTTTATCCCTTGACTTGTGGTTGTTGAGGCATTCATTGGTGATATCACAACCAGATTTTGCCACATCTTTTAGGCTTCTTCTGCTCTGAGGTGGCAAAATTCAGGCCTGTCCACTTTTTGATGTTACAAGCCTGTGTTTTTCTTGGCCTTCCCTACATTCAGTCACCTTCCACTGCACCTTGCAGGATTGTCTGTGCTGGGCCAGGTTTCTTGTGACATGGTCATAACATTTCTGTTTCCTTGACTACAATTGCCAGCAGGCCCTTGTGTAGTCCAATAGCCCAGGTTATTCTCATCTCACTTCATTATTTGTCATGTGTTCTTTTATGAGATAACCTAGATACCATTTGTAGCATCTCATTTCCATTGTGCTTACCTTTTTTCTCACTTCTGCTGTTAATGTCCAAGCCTTACAGGCATATAGAAAGATGGAAATCACAAATGATTGCGTCAGTCTGACTATCAAGTAAATACATAGATATATAACCCTTACTTTTGAGATTAAAACTTTGTTGTCATATAACATTGAAGTGAATGTAACATGAAAGTTTACACTAAATTAAATGAAAAATAATATTGTGAAGGAAAATCCAACCCTGATTCCTGTAACCTAATAATTACTTCTGATTCTGACTCCCTGACTTTTCAGCCCTGAATATTACAATACAATTGCAATTGTATCAAATGTAAAAATTGTTTCAAATTTTAAAATTTATAGCATTTGATTGTTTGAAACTTTAATCTTATTTGAATGTTTCTAGTATTTAGCAAGCTGGCAGAATCAGTAGCATGTCAAGCAAAATGCTTAACAATATTTCATCTGTCTTTATGCTCTGAGTTCAAATTCTGCCAAGGTCTACTTTGCCTTTCATTCTTTCAGGGTCAATAAAATAAGTACCAGTTGAACCCTGGGGTTGATATAATCAACTTACCCCCTCCCCAGAACTTGCTGACTCTGCATCAGAATTTGAAACCAGTATTTAAGATTGATAAATTTGTTTTCTGCTTTTGATATCCTGATTTCTATTTTTCATAATTCCGTAGTTTCTTTTGAGTGTATGTATGTGTGTCAGAGTATGAATGTGAGTGAGTGTATATGTACTTTATATACAATGAGAAAGAGATGAAGGAAATAAGTATATTCAGTACTACCCCCACCCCACTCACCTTATGAGAAACAGAGAGAGAGAGAGAGAGAAAGAGAATTGTGTAGTCTGGACATTCTATACTATTCTGCGTGTGTGCATGAAAATGTGCTAAGAGAAGTAACTTAGGTTGATTAGTGGCATGTATCTGAACAGTGTAGATAATAAAGGTGTATTAGATAACATGAGATAAATTCTTGCTTTATTGATATTCAACTTCAAGAGAGGGTAGCATAATCACTTGGTGGACTTAAAATAAGAAGTGGGAGGTACTCCCAAGAATCACAGATTCTTTATAATAGACGTACCATTAAGGAAATAACTGTGACTGCCGGAAGTCAAAAGGATAACCATGGACATGTTTCTGCTTCAATCAGTGTTAACAACACAACAATTGTCCTATCTTATCTTCAGCAGACAATACACATCTTCTCTTCAGCAGACAATACACATAGACGTTTTAAAAAAAAGAGTATATAGCTTTGTTAATTTGCACAAAGGAAACAAAAAAGGTGCTTACAGAAATAACTCAAAGTGGTCAGTGGCATGTATCTGATGTATTTGAATCACCAAGATGAATACGAGTATATGTATATGTGTGTGTGTGTGTATATATATATATATATATATATATATATATAAATGCAGGCATAAATACATATGTATATATATATGTGTGTGTGTATATACATATATGTATATGTATTGGTGACCTGCTGAGTCACTTAAAAAGCATCCACTCCACACTGTGCAGTGGCTGGCGTTTGATAGGGCATCCAGCTGTAAAAATCATGCCAAAACTGATCGTGCCTGTGCTCATGCCACGTAATAAGTGGTCAGTCCAATCTATGGTACAGTCTTGTGCTTGGCCAGCTCCTGTCAAACCATGGCACCATGGAAGGAGGACATTAAACGATGATGACAATTATATATATATATATATATATATATAATCAACTTAGCTTTCACTTTTCCATGCTTACGTGGGTCAGATGGAGTTTATTGAGGCAGATTTTGTATGGTCTGATGACCATGATGTCAAAACAAGGAGACACATACACACACGATGGGCTTCTTTCCGTTTCCATCAATCAAATCCACTCACACGGCTTTGCTTGACCTTGGATGATAGTAGAAGATGATAAAAACATACTATACTGTCTCATACATAGCAGAACGAGTTAATAGACTTCACTCTACTGAGAATTATCCTTGCAATTAAGAGGCAGAAACTAAGATAAGTGGCAGGGTGTTTAAAATTTAAAACCAAAATGCAAGGGAGATAATTACAGATATATTGATTAATATAAAATTTTGAAATCTAGATAGTGTTTATTCATAATAAGAGTTGCTATTTTCTCTGTATTTCTGTATATACTAATCACTTTTAAGTCTTTCTAACTGTGTTGATGAAATTTAACAAGTCATAAAAAAACATGATCAACTTGTAAATGCATTGTTTTCATTTCCACAAGAAATTGGATTTCGATGTTTTAATAGAGTTATCTCCCCCTTTTTATTTCTAAGCTTTTACTGCAAAGATAATTCAATTTTTCACTTTACTATATTACAATCTATTGTAGATGTATCGAATATGTTTGGTTGATAAGATCTGACGCAATAGGAAGACATCCGTTGCTATCATCTGTAATACCAAAGACATATTCCTAGAATTACTTTCCTTGCTCGTTTTCATATTTTCAAATAGCCCCTGAAAGAATTTCCTTATAATTAACTGCAAAGATACTCTCGGCTAACTTATGTATTTCAATACCCTTTAAATGTACATATGTGAAACTGCTGAATGTAAAAGTTATATATATATATATATCATCATCATCGTCATCGTTTAACGTCTGCTTTCCATGCTAGCATGGGTTGGACGATTTGACTGAGGACTGGTGAAACCAGATGGCTACACCAGGCTCCAATCTGATTTGGCAGAGTTTCTACAGATGGATGCCCTTCCTAACGTCAACCACTCAGAGAGTGTAGTGGGTGCTTTTACGTGCCACCGGCACGAAGGCCAGTCAGGGGGTACTGGCAACGGCCACGAGAGAGAGAGATCACTAGCCACTACACATTCTTTATTTTCTCTTCTTGTTTCTTTCTGTGTTCCTTCCTGTGGAAGAGCATAGGCTCGAAACGTTAAAGACTTTTTCACTTCCCGAGTGTTATACTAATACATCTGTTTGTTGTCTACACCACCTGTCTTACGTGGGTCAGATGGAGTTTATTGAGGCAGATTTTGTATGGTCCGATGACCTTCATGATGTCAAAACATGATGTTTTTTTTGTGAATTTTCCCTATCTATCTATCTATCTATCTATCTATCTATCTATCTATCTA
>NC_068981.1:119933904-119938413 GCF_001194135.2 Octopus bimaculoides | reverse complement strand
TATCTATCTATCTATTTATCTATCTATCTATCTATATATATATATATATGCATACATAAATACATATGTATATATATATATATGTGTGTGTGTATATATACATATATGTATTGGTGACCTGCCAAGTCACTTAAAAAGCATCCACTCCACATTGTGCAGTGACTGGCGTTTGGTAGAGCATCCAGCTGTAAAAATCATGCCAAAACCAGAATCTCTAGATTTTCTGCTAACAGTAAAATTTTCGAATTTTATGCATCTTATTATAATGATGCTCTAGCTAAGGCTGGGTACCTTGATAAAATTCCTTATAAACAAGATGCTGGCATATGCAACACTAGTAATTCGTACAACTGTGATGCACATTGTATATCACCACAACGTTACCATTTGAGAAATCACTCAGATAAAGAGTACAGGCCAGAAATTTTAATATGTATATATATTAGTATAATATATATAATATATATTAATATATATATTTTAATATAGATAATACAATTCTATATTTAAGAGTGAGGAATTATTTACATTATATGGATATTTGTCCGCATCTTGTTTGCTGTTTACACAACATTTCGGCTGATATACCCTCTAGCCTTCATCAGGTGTCTTGGGGAAATTTCAAACCTAGGTTCTCATTCCTAAGGTATTTTTCAATGTTGTTGTTATTATTATTATTATTATTATTATTCAGGTCACTGCTTGGAATTGAACTCGGAATCTTGGGGTTAGTAGCCCGTGTTCTTAACGACTATGCCATATGCCCATGGGCAATTATGAAGTTAATTTTAGGGCTTATAAATCTCATATTTTCCTAATATTTTAATATAGATACATAAATATATAGATGTGTGTGTGTGTGTGTATGTATATATATATATATATATGTATACATAAATACATACGACAGGGTAATACCCATCCGTAAGTCTGAAATTAGATTAGCCCTCTGGTCTGATGCCCAAGAGGTGGTTGGATAGTTCAAGCTTCTAGAAATTAGTAAGACTAGTAAATTCTTGTAACTTGATATAGAGAGCTACTATGCTACTATCAACCCGATCATTCTCAATCAAGCCCTGATTTTTAGCATGAAAAATTCTGATTTGTCCCGATGCGAAATAGATATTATTCTTGCTGTGCGAGCCACTCCAGTAGATTTTGATGTTATATTTATGGAGTAGATTAGATAGGGAAAATGTATTTGATATAGCAATGGGCTCACACAATTCTGCTCAGTCCTGTGACCTAGTTGGAATATATATCCTTTCATTAATCCAGTCTTTCTTTCCGGAAGTAACAGGGTCTATATAAGGATGATGCTTTATTTTTTCTAGCCAGAAGTAGTAAAGTACAGTTAGAAAGGCGTAGGAAAAATTTCTTTAGACCTTTCAAAAATTTAGTACTAAGCATTACTATAGGTAAAGATTATCGTAGAGTGAATTTTCTTGATGCTACCTTCTGTTTTGATACTGGATTATTTGAACCATTTCATAAGCTGAATGATCATATTAAGTACATTAATGTAGCATCCAACCGTCCACCCTCGATTATACAGGACTAGTTAAGAGTATTTCTACCAGAATCTCTAGATCATCTGCTAACAGTAAAAGTTTTGGATCTCATGCATCTTATTATAATGATGCTCCAGCTAAGGCTGGTTACCTTGGTAAAATTCATTATAAACAAGATGCTGGCATAAGCAACACAACGTTACCATTTGAGAAATCAGTCCGATAAAGAATACAAGCCAGAAAGAATTGGTCATGTCAATGAACTACCAAAGAAAACTCATAGACACATGCAACATAGTAATTCAACTGCTTGTTCCAATCCTGTACAACACACTCAATCAAATAAACCTAACAACAGATATAGGAATCAGGATGTCCTCTGGTTCAACCCAATTTTCGGTTTGCATGTTTCAACCAGGATTGCTGGTAAATTTTTTGCTGCTTTGGACAAATGTTTTCCTAAATCTAATTGGTATTATGCTATTTTTAATCAACACACCATGAATTTATCCTACGCTAACTCTAATTTAGAGCAGCTTATGCATTGCATAAACAATAGCAAAATGTGGCAAAAGATCAATAACCCACCTACTGGATCTAGCAAACATTTGCATCTAAATACCAACCAATCATCAACTTCGACCAATTTGTAGTAGTAGAAATACTCATGGTACAGCTAGCATGATAACGCCAGTAAATGAAGTCGGGAGTGCCTTATATATAAATAAATATGATAAATGCTCATGCAGAGATAGATCAAAATGTCCTTTGATGAATCTCTGTATGAGTACAAATCTTGTATATAAATGTACTGTGCACACAAGGGGAGGGCCCTGTATTTACATTGGGCAAACGGCTGATTCATTTAAGAATCGATGTCATAACCATGTTGCCAGCTTTAAGTCAATCAATAAGAGACATTCGACATCTTCGGTAGATTTTATATGGCGACTGAAGGAGGGTAAAATGAAATACACCATTAATTGGTCCATAGTTAGACATGCAAAACCATACTGTGTAATTTCCAGGAGATGCTGTCTCTGAGGAATCCCTGTCTATTCTGTGGACTAACGAGGAGATACTTAATAGAATTTCTGAACGACTCTTGAGATACCTACACACATATAAATGTACTTTCGCTCAATGCGGTGAGAATGAATTTTGAGTAACCATTAACTTAATGTAATTTAATTCACTTAGAGGTATGGATGACTTACGTTTTCTTTTAACCTCCTCGTTCTTCTAAACACCTAATAAATAACTAAATCACTTTGTAATCATTAATGCACCAAACCTTGTGTGTGCATATGCTCACATTTTTGCTGATGCTTGTATAAGCACGTGTACTCGTGCCATGCAGCTTGTCCAAAGGTGTTTATACATCCAAGTCTGTTAACGGTTATTTTCAATACTTTTCTCACTGGATTACGTGTTCATTTCTCTTTTTGTCTTCTGCAATTTTATTTTTGATCTTCTATACATATGAAGATTTTTCCTCCGTCAGGCTGATTTTCTCTCTACAAAACAGAAACTTACATTGTGAAACAGTCATTTTAACGAGTTGTTTTTATTTATTTATTACCTGACGAGATGCGTCTGCATCACCAGTTACTCCTCAACCAGTGGTTAAGTATCCCACAAGAGGAGTCGATACTAGATGTATCGAAACAATTGTTGTGATTAATAATAAATTGTCTTATATTCCATCTTCTGTCTTTCGTTTGTTGTATTTTAATATAGATATATAAATACATTAATATATATATATATATATATATATATATATACATACATATATGATTTAAGCATTTGCTGTCTCATTCAATTATGTTACCGAAAACCCAAAGAATTATTCCCGTGTGATGTACTTACTGCCTGTCCCTCTCTCTGTCTCACTCTCTCTCTCTCTCCCCCTCTCTCTCTCTTCGATTACTACCTAACCCTAACTCTATATACACCAGTTCAATATCCCACTTTTTCCAAATCGACTTCGAATCTCTTCTGCTGACAGAATATGAATTCCAGGATATGTACAGCTAAGATTTTTCAACTTTCAGCCTTTTCATATTACTCCCATCTCAGATTTAGAGACATATTACTCGAAGCATTTGACGAAGTAGAAGGGGATATAGCATCACACAACGTGGAAGACAGCTGGAGGTTTCTACGGGACAACCTGCTGAGAGCCACCGACCAGATCTGTGGCTGGTGTAAAGTCCCCTCTCGACCCAAAGTCATGTGGTGGTGGAACAATGTGATTGACAGGGCTATTAGACAAAAGAAACAGGCTTGGAAGGACGGGAAGAACAGAGGTAGCATGGAATTGTATCAGACTGCCAGAAGGGAAGCTAGGAGACAGGTTTACTTAGCCAGAGGGGAAGCAGATAAGAAAAAACTTGCCAATGTTCTGTGCCGTGAGGACCAAAGACTTGAAGTATTTCGTGTTGCAAGACAGTGTTTGAGAAAGAATCGTGATGTAGGTGAGAAATGTGTCCGCTTGGATGATGGCTCACTCGCGCTAAACGAGGCTGCAAAGAGAGAGGTCTGGAGACGCCACTATGAAAGACTGCTTAATAAAGAGAATGAATGGGAGAAAGAGAGCCTGCCATATGTCGACCCAACAGAGGGACCAGCTATCCTAATTGACAGTACCTTAGTAGATAAAGCGATCAAGAGTATGAAGACAAGGAAAGCCCCCAGCCCATCAGGAATCACTGCAGAGATGCTCAAAATATCTGGCAGTGTCAGCTATAGCCTAATGACCCGTATAGTTAATCAGGGGATACACGAAGGAGTCATACCCAATGACTGGTGTAGCAGCACCATAGTCAACTGCGACAAAGGTAAAGGTGATACATTAGATACGAATAATTATAGAGGTATCAAGTTGTTGGACCAGGTAATGAAGGTCACAGAGAGGGTCATAGCCCAACACATTAGGGAGAGAGTCAGTTTAGATGAGATACAGTTTGGGTTCGTTCCAGGAAAAAGCACCACT